>NW_027184357.1:0-123916 GCF_000393655.2 Nicotiana sylvestris | reverse complement strand
GTCAACATTAGGGTTTTAAACCCTAAACTGAACTTTTCCCTTTAATCAGGATTAGGGTTTTAAACCATAAACTGAACTCTTCCCTTTAGTCAGCATTAGGGTTTTAAAACCCTAAACTGAACTTTTCCCTTTAGTCAGCATTAGGGTTTTAAACCCTAAACTGAACTTTTCCCTTTAGTCAGCATTAGGGTTTTAAACCCTAAACTGAACTTTTTCCATTTAGTCAGCATTAGGGTTTTAAACCCTAAACTGAACTTTTCCCTTTAATCAGGATTAGGGTTTTAAATCCTAAACTGAACTTTTCCCTTTAATCAGGATTAGAGTTTTAAACCCTAAACTGAACATTTCCCTTTAATTAGCATTAGGGTTTTAAACCCTAAACTGAACTTTTCCCTTTAGTCAGCATTAGGGTTTTAAACCCTAAACTGAACTTTTCCCTTTAGTCAGCATTAGGGTTTTAAACCCTAAACTGAACTCTTTCCTTTAGTCAGCATTAGGGTTTTAAACCTTAAACTGAACTCTTCCCTTTAGTCAGCATTAGGGTTTTAAACCCTAAACTGAACTTTTCCCTTTAGTCAGCATTAGGGTTTTAAACCCTAAACTGAACTTTTCCCTTTAGTCAGCATTAGGGTTTTAAACCTTAAACTGAACTCTTCCCTTTAGTCAGCATTAAAGTTTTAAACCCTAAACTGAACTTTTCCCTTTAGTCAGCATTAGGGTTTTAAACCCTAAACTGAACTTTTCCCTTTAGTCAGCATTAGCGTTTTAAACCCTAAACTGAACTCTTTCCTTTAATCAGGATTAGGGTTTTAAACCCTAAACTGAACTTTTCCCTTTGGTCAGCATTAGGGTTTTAAACCCTAAACTGAACTTTTCCCTTTAGTCAGCATTAGGGTTTTAAACCCTAAACTAAACTTTTTCCATTTAGTCAGCATTAGGGTTTTAAACCCTAAACTGAACTTTTCCCTTTAATCAGGATTAGGGTTTTAAACGCTAAACTGAACTCTTCCCTTTAGTCAGCATTAGGGTTTTAAACCCTAAACTGAACTTTTCCCTTTAATCAGGATTAGGGTTTTAAACCCTAAACTGAACTTTTCCCTTTAGTCAGCATTAGGGTTTTAAACCCTAAACTGAACTTTTCCCTTTAGTCAGCATTAGGTTTTTCAACCCTAAACTGAACTCTTTCCTTTAGTCAGTATTAGGGTTTTAAACCTTGAACTTAACTCTTTCCTTTAGTCAGCATTAGGGTTTTAAACCTTAAACTGAACTCTTCCCTTTAGTCAGCATTAGGGTTTTAAACCCTAAACTGAACTTTTCCCTTTAGTCAGCATTAGGGTTTTAAACCCTAAACTGAACTCTTTCCTTTAGTCAGCATTAGGGTTTTAAACCCTAAACTGAACTCTTTCCTTTAGTCAGCATTAGGGTTTTAAACCTTAAACTCAACTCTTCCCTTTAGTCAACATTAGGGTTTTAAACCCTAAACTGAACTTTTCCCTTTAATCAGGATTAGGGTTTTAAACCATAAACTGAACTCTTCCCTTTAGTCAGCATTAGTGTTTTAAACCCTAAACTGAACTTTTCCCTTTAGTCAGCATTAGGGTTTTAAACCCTAAACTGAACTTTTCCCTTTAGTCAGCATTAGGGTTTTAAACCCTAAACTGAACTTTTTCCATTTAGTCAGCATTAGGGTTTTAAACCCTAAACTGAACTTTTCCCTTTAATCAGGATTAGGGTTTTAAACCCTAAACTGAACTTTTCCCTTTAATCAGGATTAGAGTTTTAAACCCTAAACTGAACTTTTCCCTTTAATCAGCATTAGGGTTTTAAACTCTAAACTGAACTTTTCCCTTTAGTCAGCATTAGGGTTTTAAACCCTAAACTGAACTTTTCCCTTTAGTCAGCATTAGGGTTTTAAACCCTAAACTGAACTTTTCCCTTTAGTCAGCATTAGGGTTTTAAACCCTAAACTGAACTTTTCCCTTTAGTTAGCATTAGGGTTTTAAACCTTAAACTGAACTCTTCCCTTTAGTCAGCATTAGGGTTTTAAACCCTAAACTGAACTTTTCACTTTAATCAGGATTAGGGTTTTAAACCCTAAACTGAACTTTTCCCTTTAGTCAGCATTAGGGTTTTAAACCCTAAACTGAACTTTTCCCTTTAGTCAGCATTAGGGTTTTAAACCCTAAACTGAACTTTTCCCTTTAGTCAGCATTAGCGTTTTAAACCCTAAACTGAACTCTTTCCTTTAGTCAGCATTAGGGTTTTAAACCTTGAACTGAACTCTTTCCTTTAGTCAGCATTAGGGTTTTAAACCTTAAACTGAACTCTTCCCTTTAGTCAGCATTAGGGTTTTAAACCCTAAACTGAACTTTTCCCTTTAATCAGGATTAGGGTTTTAAACCCTAAACTGAACTTTTCCCTTTGGTCAGCATTAGGGTTTTAAACCCTAAACTGAACTTTTTCCATTTAGTCAGCATTAGGGTTTTAAACCCTAAACTGAACTCTTCCCTTTAGTCATCATTAGGGTTTTAAACCCTAAACTGAACTCTTCCCTTTAGTCAGCATTAGGGTTTTAAACCCTAAACTAAACTTTTTCCATTTAGTCAGCATTAGGGTTTTAAACCCTAAACTGAACTCTTCCCTTTAGTCAGCATTAGGGTTTTAAACCCTAAACTGAACTTTTCCCTTTAGTCAGCATTAGCGTTTTAAACCCTAAACTGAACTCTTTCCTTTAATCAGGATTAGGGTTTTAAACCCTAAACTGAACTTTTCCCTTTGGTCAGCATTAGGGTTTTAAACCCTAAACTGAACTTTTCCCTTTAGTCAGCATTAGGGTTTTAAACCTTAAACTGAACTTTTTCCATTTAGTCAGCATTAGGGTTTTAAACCCTAAACTGAACTCTTCCCTTTAGTCAGCATTAGGGTTTTAAACCCTAAACTAAACTTTTTCCATTTAGTCAGCATTAGGGTTTTAAACCCTAAACTGAACTTTTCCCTTTAATCAGGATTAGGGTTTTAAACGCTAAACTGAACTCTTCCCTTTAGTCAGCATTAGGGTTTTAAACCCTAAACTGAACTTTTCCCTTTAATCAGGATTAGGGTTTTAAACCCTAAACTGAACTTTTCCCTTTAGTCAGCATTAGGGTTTTAAACCCTAAACTGAACTTTTCCCTTTAGTCAGCATTAGGTTTTTCAACCCTAAACTGAACTCTTTCCTTTAGTCAGTATTAGGGTTTTAAACCTTGAACTTAACTTTTTCCTTTAGTCAGTATTAGGGTTTTAAACCTTAAACTGAACTCTTCCCTTTAGTCAGCATTAGGGTTTTAAACCCTAAACTGAACTTTTCCCTTTAGTCAGCATTAGGGTTTTAAACCCTAAACTGAACTTTTCCCTTTAGTCAGCATTAGGGTTTTAAACCCTAAACTGAACTCTTTCCTTTAGTCAGCATTAGGGTTTTAAACCCTAAACTGAACTCTTTCCTTTAGTCAGCATTAGGGTTTTAAACCTTAAACTCAACTCTTCCCTTTAGTCAACATTAGGGTTTTAAACCCTAAACTGAACTTTTCCCTTTAATCAGGATTAGGGTTTTAAACCATAAACTGAACTCTTCCCTTTAGTCAGCATTAGTGTTTTAAACCCTAAACTGAACTTTTCCCTTTAGTCAGCATTAGGGTTTTAAACCCTAAACTGAACTTTTCCTTTTAGTCAGGATTAGGGTTTTAAACCTTAAACTGAACTTTTTCCATTTAGTCAGGATTAGGGTTTTAAACCCTAAACTGAACTTTTCCCTTTAGTCAGCATTAGGGTTTTAAACCCTAAACTGAACTTTTCCCTTTAGTCAGCATTAGGGTTTTAAACCCTAAACTGAACTTTTCCTTTTAGTCAGCATTAGGGTTTTAAACCCTAAACTGAACTTTTCCCTTTAGTTAGCATTAGGGTTTTAAACCCTAAACTGAACTTTTCCCTTTAGTCAGCATTAGGGTTTTAAACCTTAAACTGAACTCTTCCCTTTAGTTAGCATTAGGGTTTTAAACCCTAAACTGAACTTTTCCCTTTAATCAGGATTAGGGTTTTAAACCCTAAACTGAACTTTTCCCTTTAGTCAGCATTAGGGTTTTAAACCCTAAACTGAACTTTTCCCTTTAGTCAGCATTAGGGTTTTAAACCCTAAACTGAACTTTTCCCTTTAGTCAGCATTAGCGTTTTAAACCCTAAACTGAACTCTTTCCTTTAGTCAGCATTAGGGTTTTAAACCTTGAACTGAACTCTTTCCTTTAGTCAGCATTAGGGTTTTAAACCATGAACTGAACTCTTCCCTTTAGTCAGCATTAGGGTTTTAAACCCTAAACTGAACTTTTCCCTTTAATCAGGATTAGGGTTTTAAACCCTAAACTGAACTTTTCCCTTTGGTCAGCATTAGGGTTTTAAACCCTAAACTGAACTTATTCCATTTAGTCAGCATTAGGGTTTTAAACCCTAAACTGAACTCTTCCCTTTAGTCATCATTAGGGTTTTAAACCCTAAAATGAACTCTTCCCTTTAGTCAGCATTAGGGTTTCAAACCCTAAACTAAACTTTTTCCATTTAGTCAGCATTAGGGTTTTAAACCCTAAACTGAACTTTTCCCTTTAATCAGGATTAGGGTTTTAAACCCTAAACTGAACTTTTCCCTTTAGTCAGCATTAGCGTTTTAAACCCTAAACTGAACTCTTTCCTTTAGTCAGCATTAGGGTTTTAAACCTTGAACTGAACTCTTTCCTTTAGTCAGCATTAGGGTTTTAAACCTTAAACTGAACTCTTCCCTTTAGTCAGCATTAGGGTTTTAAACCCTAAACTGAACTTTTCCCTTTAATTAGGATTAGGGTTTTAAACCCTAAACTGAACTTTTCCCTTTGGTCAGCATTAGGGTTTTAAACCCTAAACTGAACTTTTTCCATTTAGTCAGCATTAGGGTTTTAAACCCTAAACTGAACTCTTCCCTTTAGTCATCATTAGGGTTTTAAACCCTAAACTGAACTCTTCCCTTTAGTCAGCATTAGGGTTTTAAACCCTAAACTAAACTTTTTCCATTTAGTCAGCATTAGGGTTTTAAACCCTAAACTGAACTCTTCCCTTTAGTCAGCATTAGGGTTTTAAACCCTAAACTGAACTTTTCCCTTTAGTCAGCATTAGCGTTTTAAACCCTAAACTGAACTCTTTCCTTTAATCAGGATTAGGGTTTTAAACCCTAAACTGAACTTTTCCCTTTGGTCAGCATTAGGGTTTTAAACCCTAAACTGAACTTTTCCCTTTAGTCAGCATTAGGGTTTTAAACCTTAAACTGAACTTTTTCCATTTAGTCAGCATTAGGGTTTTAAACCCTAAACTGAACTCTTCCCTTTAGTCAGCATTAGGGTTTTAAACCCTAAACTAAACTTTTTCCATTTAGTCAGCATTAGGGTTTTAAACCCTAAACTGAACTTTTCCCTTTAATCAGGATTAGGGTTTTAAACGCTAAACTGAACTCTTCCCTTTAGTCAGCATTAGGGTTTTAAACCCTAAACTGAACTTTTCCCTTTAATCAGGATTAGGGTTTTAAACCCTAAACTGAACTTTTCCCTTTAGTCAGCATTAGGGTTTTAAACCCTAAACTGAACTTTTCCCTTTAGTCAGCATTAGGTTTTTCAACCCTAAACTGAACTCTTTCCTTTAGTCAGTATTAGGGTTTTAAACCTTGAACTTAACTTTTTCCTTTAGTCAGTATTAGGGTTTTAAACCTTAAACTGAACTCTTCCCTTTAGTCAGCATTAGGGTTTTAAACCCTAAACTGAACTTTTCCCTTTAGTCAGCATTAGGGTTTTAAACCCTAAACTGAATTCTTTCCTTTAGTCAGCATTAGGGTTTTAAACCCTAAACTGAACTCTTTCCTTTAGTCAGCATTAGGGTTTTAAACCTTAAACTCAACTCTTCCCTTTAGTCAACATTAGGGTTTTAAACCCTAAACTGAACTTTTCCCTTTAATCAGGATTAGGGTTTTAAACCATAAACTGAACTCTTCCCTTTAGTCAGCATTAGGGTTTTAAACCCTAAACTGAACTTTTCCCTTTAGTCAGCATTACGGTTTTAAACCCTAAACTGAACTTTTCCCTTTAGTCAGCATTAGGGTTTTAAACCCTAAACTGAACTTTTTCCATTTAGTCAGCATTAGGGTTTTAAACCCTAAACTGAACTTTTCCCTTTAATCAGGATTAGGGTTTTAAACCCTAAACTGAACTTTTCCCTTTAATCAGGATTAGAGTTTTAAACCCTATACTGAACTTTTCCCTTTAGTCAGCATTAGGGTTTTAAACCCTAAACTGAACTTTTCCCTTTAGTCAGCATTAGGGTTTTAAACCCTAAACTGAACTTTTCCCTTTAGTCAGCATTAGGGTTTTAAACCCTAAACTGAACTCTTTCCTTTAGTCAGCATTAGGGTTTTAAACCTTAAACTGAACTCTTCCCTTTAGTCAGCATTAGGGTTTTAAACCCTAAACTGAACTTTTCCCTTTAGTCAGCATTAGAGTTTTAAACCCTAAACTGAACTTTTCCCTTTAGTCAGCATTAGGGTTTTAAACCCTAAACTGAACTTTTCCCTTTAGTCAGTATTAGGGTTTTAAACCCTAAACTGAACTTTTCCCTTTAGTCAGCATTAGGGTTTTAAACCCTAAACTGAACTCTTTCCTTTAGTCAGCATTAGGGTTTTAAACCCTAAACTGAACTCTTTCCTTTAGTCAGCATTAGGGTTTTAAACCCTAAACTCAACTCTTCCCTTTAGTCAACATTAGGGTTTTAAACCCTAAACTGAACTTTTCCCTTTAATCAGGATTAGGGTTTTAAACCATAAACTGAACTCTTCCCTTTAGTCAGCATTAGGGTTTTAAACCCTAAACTGAACTTTTCCCTTTAGTCAGCATTAGGGTTTTAAACCCTAAACTGAACTCTTTCCTTTAGTCAGCATTAGGGTTTTAAACCCTAAACTGAACTCTTTCCTTTAGTCAGCATTAGGGTTTTAAACCTTAAACTCAACTCTTCCCTTTAGTCAACATTAGGGTTTTAAACCCTAAACTGAACTTTTCCCTTTAATCAGGATTAGGGTTTTAAACCATAAACTGAACTCTTCCCTTTAGTCAGCATTAGGGTTTTAAACCCTAAACTGAACTTTTCCCTTTAGTCAGCATTAGGGTTTTAAACCCTAAACTGAACTTTTCCCTTTAGTCAGCATTAGTGTTTTAAACCCTAAACTGAACTTTTTCCATTTAGTCAGCATTAGGGTTTTAAACCCTAAACTGAATTTTTCCCTTTAATCAGGATTAGGGTTTTAAACCCTAAACTGAACTTTTCCCTTTACTCAGGATTAGGGTTTTAAACCCTAAACTGAACTTTTCCCTTTAGTCAGCATTAGGGTTTTAAACCCTAAACTGAACTTTTCCCTTTAGTCAGCATTAGGGTTTTAAACCCTAAACTGAACTTTTCCCTTTAGTCAGCATTAGGGTTTTAAACCCTAAACTGAACTTTTTCCATTTAGTCAGCATTAGGGTTTTAAACCTTAAACTGAACTCTTCCCTTTAGTCAGCATTAGTGTTTTAAACCCTAAACTGAACTTTTCCCTTTAGTCAGCATTAGGGTTTTAAACCATAAACTGAACTTTTCCCTTTAGTCAGCATTAGCGTTTTAAACCCTAAACTGAACTCTTTCCTTTAGTCAGCATTAGGGTTTTAAACCTTAAACTGAACTCTTCCCTTTAGTCAGCATTAGGGTTTTAAACCCTAAACTGAACTTTTCCCTTTAATCAGGATTAGGGTTTTAAACCCTAAACTGAACTTTTCCCTTTAATCAGGATTAGGGTTTTAAACCCTAAACTGAACTTTTCCCTTTAGTCAGCATTAGGGTTTTAAACCCTAAACTGAACTTTTCCCTTTAGTCAGCATTAGCGTTTTAAACCCTAAACTGAACTCTTTCCTTTAGTCAGCATTAGGGTTTTAAACCTTGAACTGAACTCTTTCCTTTAGTCAGCATTAGGGTTTTAAACCTTAAACTGAACTCTTCCCTTTAGTCAGCATTAGGGTTTTAAACCCTAAACTGAACTTTTTCCCTTTAATCAGGATTAGGGTTTTAAACCCTAAACTGAACTTTTCCCTTTGGTCAGCATTAGGGTTTTAAACCCTAAACTGAACTTTTTCCATTTAGTCAGCATTAGGGTTTTAAACCCTAAACTGAACTTTTCCCTTTAATCAGGATTAGGGTTTTAAACCCTAAACTGAACTTTTTCCTTTAGCCAGCATTAGGGTTTTAAACCCGAAACTAAACTTTTCCCCTTTAGTCAGCATTAGGGTTTTAAACCCTAAACTGAACTTTTCCCTTTAGTCAGCATTATGGTTTTAAACCCTAAAATGAACTCTTTCCTTTAGTCAGCATTAGGGTTTTAAACCTTGAACTGAACTCTTTCCTTTAGTCAGCATTAGGGTTTTAATCCTTAAACTGAACTATTCTTTTTAGTCAGCATTGGGGTTTTAAACCCTAAACTGAACTTTTCCCTTTTTGTCAACATTAGGGTTTTAAACCTTAAACTGAACTCTTCCCTTTAGTCAGCATTAGGATTTTAAACCCTAAACTGAAATTTTTCCATTTAGTCAGCATTAGGGTTTTAAACCCTAAGCTGAACTCTTCCCTTTAGTCATCATTAGGGTTTTAAACCCTAAACTGAACTTTTCCCTTTAATCAGGATTAGGGTTTTAAACCCTAAACTGAACTTTTTCCTTTAGCCAGCATTAGGGTTTTAAACCCGAAACTAAACTTTTCCCTTTTGTCAACATTACGGTTTTAAACCCTAAACTGAACTCTTTCCTTTAGTCAGCATTAGGGTTTTAAACCTTGAACTGAACGCTTTCCTTTAGTTCAGTATTAGGGTTTTAAACCCTAAACTAAACTTTTCCCTATAGTCAGCATTAGGGTTTTAAACCCTAAACTAAACTTTTCCCTTTAGTCAGCATTAGGGTTTTAAACCCTAAACTGAACTCTTTCCTTTAGTCAGCATTAGGGTTTTAAACCCTAAACTGAACTCTTTCCTTTAGTCAGCATTAGGGTTTTAAACCTTAAACTCAACTCTTCCCTTTAGTCAGTATTAGGGTTTTAAACCCTAAACTGAACTTTTCCCTTTAATCAGGATTAGGGTTTTAAACCATAAACTGAACTCTTCCCTTTAGTCAGCTTTAGTGTTTTAAACCCTAAACTGAACTTTTCCCTTTGGTCAGCATTAGGGTTTTAAACCCTAAACTGAACTTTTCCCTTTAGTCAGCATTAGGGTTTTAAACCCTAAACTGAACTTTTCCCTTTACTCAGGATTAGGGTTTTAAACCCTAAACTGAACTTTTCCCTTTAGTCAGCATTAGGGTTTTAAACCCTAAACTGAACTTTTCCCTTTAGTCAGCATTAGGGTTTTAAACCCTAAACTGAACTCTTTCCTTTAGTCAGCATTAGGGTTTTAAACCTTAAACTGAACTCTTCCCTTTAGTCAGCATTAGGGTTTTAAACCCTAAACTGAACTTTTCCCTTTAGTCAGCATTAGGGTTTTAAACCCTAAACTGAACTTTTCCCTTTAGTCAGCATTAGCGTTTTAAACCCTAAACTGAACTCTTTCCTTTAGTCAGCATTAGGGTTTTAAACCTTGAACTGAACTCTTTCCTTTAGTCAGCATTAGGGTTTTAAACCTTAAACTGAACTCTTCCCTTTAGTCAGCATTAGGGTTTTAAACCCTAAACTGAACTTTTCCCTTTAATCAGGATTAGGGTTTTAAACCCTAAACTGAACTTTTCCCTTTAGTCAGCATTAGGGTTTTAAACCCTAAACTGAACTTTTCCCTTTAGTCAGCATTAGGGTTTTAAACCTTAAACTGAACTTTTTCCATTTAGTCAGCATTAGGGTTTTAAACCCTAAACTGAACTCTTCCCTTTAGTCAGCATTAGGGTTTTAAACCCTAAACTGAACTCTTCCCTTTAGTCAGCATTAGGGTTTTAAACCCTAAACTGAACTTTTCCCTTTAATCAGGATTAGGGTTTTAAACCCTAAACTGAACTTTTCCCTTTAGTCAGCATTAGGGTTTTAAACCCTAAACTGAACCTTTCCCTTTAGTCAGCATTAGGTTTTTCAACCCTAAACTGAACTCTTTCCTTTAGTCAGTATTAGGGTTTTAAACCTTGAACTTAACTCTTTCCTTTAGTCAGCATTAGGGTTTTAAACCTTAAACAGAACTCTTCCCTTTAGTCAGCATTAGGGTTTTAAACCCTAAACTGAACTTTTCCCTTTAGTCAGCATTAGGGTTTTAAACCCTAAACTGAACTTTTCCCTTTAGTCAGCATTAGGGTTTTAAACCCTAAACTGAACTCTTTCCCTTTAGTCAGCATTAGGGTTTTAAACCCTAAACTGAACTTTTTCCATTTAGTCAGCATTAGGGTTTTAAAACCTAAACTGAATTTTTCCCTTTAATCAGGATTAGGGTTTTAAACCCTAAACTGAACTTTTCCCTTTAATCAGGATTAGGGTTTTAAACCCTAAACTGAACTTTTTCCTTTAGCCAGCATTAGGGTTTTAAACCCGAAACTAAACTTTTCCCTTTTGTCAACATTACGGTTTTAAACCCTAAACTGAACTCTTTCCTTTAGTCAGCATTAGGGTTTTAAACCTTGAACTGAACGCTTTCCTTTAGTTCAGTATTAGGGTTTTAAACCCTAAACTAAACTTTTCCCTATAGTCAGCATTAGGGTTTTAAACCCTAAACTAAACTTTTCCCTTTAGTCAGCATTAGGGTTTTAAACCCTAAACTGAACTCTTTCCTTTAGTCAGCATTAGGGTTTTAAACCCTAAACTGAACTCTTTCCTTTAGTCAGCATTAGGGTTTTAAACCTTAAACTCAACTCTTCCCTTTAGTCAGTATTAGGGTTTTAAACCCTAAACTGAACTTTTCCCTTTAATCAGGATTAGGGTTTTAAACCATAAACTGAACTCTTCCCTTTAGTCAGCTTTAGTGTTTTAAACCCTAAACTGAACTTTTCCCTTTGGTCAGCATTAGGGTTTTAAACCCTAAACTGAACTTTTCCCTTTAGTCAGCATTAGGGTTTTAAACCCTAAACTGAACTTTTCCCTTTACTCAGGATTAGGGTTTTAAACCCTAAACTGAACTTTTCCCTTTAGTCAGCATTAGGGTTTTAAACCCTAAACTGAACTTTTCCCTTTAGTCAGCATTAGGGTTTTAAACCCTAAACTGAACTCTTTCCTTTAGTCAGCATTAGGGTTTTAAACCTTAAACTGAACTCTTCCCTTTAGTCAGCATTAGGGTTTTAAACCCTAAACTGAACTTTTCCCTTTAGTCAGCATTAGGGTTTTAAACCCTAAACTGAACTTTTCCCTTTAGTCAGCATTAGCGTTTTAAACCCTAAACTGAACTCTTTCCTTTAGTCAGCATTAGGGTTTTAAACCTTGAACTGAACTCTTTCCTTTAGTCAGCATTAGGGTTTTAAACCTTAAACTGAACTCTTCCCTTTAGTCAGCATTAGGGTTTTAAACCCTAAACTGAACTTTTCCCTTTAATCAGGATTAGGGTTTTAAACCCTAAACTGAACTTTTCCCTTTAGTCAGCATTAGGGTTTTAAACCCTAAACTGAACTTTTCCCTTTAGTCAGCATTAGGGTTTTAAACCTTAAACTGAACTTTTTCCATTTAGTCAGCATTAGGGTTTTAAACCCTAAACTGAACTCTTCCCTTTAGTCAGCATTAGGGTTTTAAACCCTAAACTGAACTCTTCCCTTTAGTCAGCATTAGGGTTTTAAACCCTAAACTGAACTTTTCCCTTTAATCAGGATTAGGGTTTTAAACCCTAAACTGAACTTTTCCCTTTAGTCAGCATTAGGGTTTTAAACCCTAAACTGAACCTTTCCCTTTAGTCAGCATTAGGTTTTTCAACCCTAAACTGAACTCTTTCCTTTAGTCAGTATTAGGGTTTTAAACCTTGAACTTAACTCTTTCCTTTAGTCAGCATTAGGGTTTTAAACCTTAAACAGAACTCTTCCCTTTAGTCAGCATTAGGGTTTTAAACCCTAAACTGAACTTTTCCCTTTAGTCAGCATTAGGGTTTTAAACCCTAAACTGAACTTTTCCCTTTAGTCAGCATTAGGGTTTTAAACCCTAAACTGAACTCTTTCCTTTAGTCAGCATTAGGGTTTTAAACCCTAAACTAAACTCTTTCCTTTAGTCAGCATTAGGGTTTTAAACCTTAAACTCAACTCTTCCCTTTAGTCAACATTAGGGTTTTAAACCCTAAACTGAACTTTTCCCTTTAATCAGGATTAGGGTTTTAAACCATAAACTGAACTCTTCCCTTTAGTCAGCATTAGGGTTTTAAAACCCTAAACTGAACTTTTCCCTTTAGTCAGCATTAGGGTTTTAAACCCTAAACTGAACTTTTCCCTTTAGTCAGCATTAGGGTTTTAAACCCTAAACTGAACTTTTTCCATTTAGTCAGCATTAGGGTTTTAAACCCTAAACTGAACTTTTCCCTTTAATCAGGATTAGGGTTTTAAACCCTAAACTGAACTTTTCCCTTTAATCAGGATTAGAGTTTTAAACCCTAAACTGAACTTTTCCCTTTAATTAGCATTAGGGTTTTAAACCCTAAACTGAACTTTTCCCTTTAGTCAGCATTAGGGTTTTAAACCCTAAACTGAACTTTTCCCTTTAGTCAGCATTAGGGTTTTAAACCCTAAACTGAACTCTTTCCTTTAGTCAGCATTAGGGTTTTAAACCTTAAACTGAACTCTTCCCTTTAGTCAGCATTAGGGTTTTAAACCCTAAACTGAACTTTTCCCTTTAGTCAGCATTAGGGTTTTAAACCCTAAACTGAACTTTTCCCTTTAGTCAGCATTAGGGTTTTAAACCTTAAACTGAACTCTTCCCTTTAGTCAGCATTAAAGTTTTAAACCCTAAACTGAACTTTTCCCTTTAGTCAGCATTAGGGTTTTAAACCCTAAACTGAACTTTTCCCTTTAGTCAGCATTAGCGTTTTAAACCCTAAACTGAACTCTTTCCTTTAATCAGGATTAGGGTTTTAAACCCTAAACTGAACTTTTCCCTTTGGTCAGCATTAGGGTTTTAAACCCTAAACTGAACTTTTCCCTTTAGTCAGCATTAGGGTTTTAAACCCTAAACTAAACTTTTTCCATTTAGTCAGCATTAGGGTTTTAAACCCTAAACTGAACTTTTCCCTTTAATCAGGATTAGGGTTTTAAACGCTAAACTGAACTCTTCCCTTTAGTCAGCATTAGGGTTTTAAACCCTAAACTGAACTTTTCCCTTTAATCAGGATTAGGGTTTTAAACCCTAAACTGAACTTTTCCCTTTAGTCAGCATTAGGGTTTTAAACCCTAAACTGAACTTTTCCCTTTAGTCAGCATTAGGTTTTTCAACCCTAAACTGAACTCTTTCCTTTAGTCAGTATTAGGGTTTTAAACCTTGAACTTAACTCTTTCCTTTAGTCAGCATTAGGGTTTTAAACCTTAAACTGAACTCTTCCCTTTAGTCAGCATTAGGGTTTTAAACCCTAAACTGAACTTTTCCCTTTAATCAGGATTAGGGTTTTAAACCCTAAACTGAACTTTTCCCTTTAGTCAGCATTAGGGTTTTAAACCCTAAACTGAACTTTTCCCTTTAGTCAGCATTAGCGTTTTAAACCCTAAACTGAACTCTTTCCTTTAGTCAGCATTAGGGTTTTAAACCTTGAACTGAACTCTTTCCTTTAGTCAGCATTAGGGTTTTAAACCTTAAACTGAACTCTTCCCTTTAGTCAGCATTAGGGTTTTAAACCCTAAACTGAACTTTTTCCCTTTAATCAGGATTAGGGTTTTAAACCCTAAACTGAACTTTTCCCTTTGGTCAGCATTAGGGTTTTAAACCCTAAACTGAACTTTTTCCATTTAGTCAGCATTAGGGTTTTAAACCCTAAACTGAACTTTTCCCTTTAATCAGGATTAGGGTTTTAAACCCTAAACTGAACTTTTTCCTTTAGCCAGCATTAGGGTTTTAAACCCGAAACTAAACTTTTCCCCTTTAGTCAGCATTAGGGTTTTAAACCCTAAACTGAACTTTTCCCTTTAGTCAGCATTATGGTTTTAAACCCTAAAATGAACTCTTTCCTTTAGTCAGCATTAGGGTTTTAAACCTTGAACTGAACTCTTTCCTTTAGTCAGCATTAGGGTTTTAAACCCTAAACAGAACTATTCTTTTTAGTCAGCATTGGGGTTTTAAACCCTAAACTGAACTTTTCCCTTTTTGTCAACATTAGGGTTTTAAACCTTAAA
Source organism: Nicotiana sylvestris (assembly GCF_000393655.2). Taxonomy (NCBI): domain Eukaryota; kingdom Viridiplantae; phylum Streptophyta; class Magnoliopsida; order Solanales; family Solanaceae; genus Nicotiana; species Nicotiana sylvestris. Next base: position 109,553 of record NW_027184357.1, on the reverse strand, counting down.
CTGAACTCTTCCCTTTAGTCAGCATTAGGATTTTAAACCCTAAACTGAAATTTTTCCATTTAGTCAGCATTAGGGTTTTAAACCCTAAGCTGAACTCTTCCCTTTAGTCATCATTAGGGTTTTAAACCCTAAACTGAACTTTTCCCTTTAATCAGGATTAGGGTTTTAAACCCTAAACTGAACTTTTTCCTTTAGCCAGCATTAGGGTTTTAAACCCGAAACTAAACTTTTCCCTTTTGTCAACATTACGGTTTTAAACCCTAAACTGAACTCTTTCCTTTAGTCAGCATTAGGGTTTTAAACCTTGAACTGAACTCTTTCCTTTAGTTCAGTATTAGGGTTTTAAACCCTAAACTAAACTTTTCCCTTTAGTCAGCATTAGGGTTTTAAACCCTAAACTAAACTTTTCCCTTTAGTCAGCATTAGGGTTTTAAACCCTAAACTGAACTCTTTCCTTTAGTCAGCATTAGGGTTTTAAACCCTAAACTGAACTCTTTCCTTTAGTCAGCATTAGGGTTTTAAACCTTAAACTCAACTCTTCCCTTTAGTCAGTATTAGGGTTTTAAACCCTAAACTGAACTTTTCCCTTTAATCAGGATTAGGGTTTTAAACCATAAACTGAACTCTTCCCTTTAGTCAGCTTTAGTGTTTTAAACCCTAAACTGAACTTTTCCCTTTGGTCAGCATTAGGGTTTTAAACCCTAAACTGAACTTTTCCCTTTAGTCAGCATTAGGGTTTTAAACCCTAAACTGAACTTTTCCCTTTACTCAGGATTAGGGTTTTAAACCCTAAACTGAACTTTTCCCTTTAGTCAGCATTAGGGTTTTAAACCCTAAACTGAACTTTTCCCTTTAGTCAGCATTAGGGTTTTAAACCCTAAACTGAACTCTTTCCTTTAGTCAGCATTAGGGTTTTAAACCTTAAACTGAACTCTTCCCTTTAGTCAGCATTAGGGTTTTAAACCCTAAACTGAACTTTTCCCTTTAGTCAGCATTAGGGTTTTAAACCCTAAACTGAACTTTTCCCTTTAGTCAGCATTAGCGTTTTAAACCCTAAACTGAACTCTTTCCTTTAGTCAGCATTAGGGTTTTAAACCTTGAACTGAACTCTTTCCTTTAGTCAGCATTAGGGTTTTAAACCTTAAACTGAACTCTTCCCTTTAGTCAGCATTAGGGTTTTAAACCCTAAACTGAACTTTTCCCTTTAATCAGGATTAGGGTTTTAAACCCTAAACTGAACTTTTCCCTTTGGTCAGCATTAGGGTTTTAAACCCTAAACTGAACTTTTCCCTTTAGTCAGCATTAGGGTTTTAAACCTTAAACTGAACTTTTTCCATTTAGTCAGCATTAGGGTTTTAAACCCTAAACTGAACTCTTCCCTTTAGTCAGCATTAGGGTTTTAAACCCTAAACTGAACTCTTCCCTTTAGTCAGCATTAGGGTTTTAAACCCTAAACTGAACTTTTCCCTTTAATCAGGATTAGGGTTTTAAACCCTAAACTGAACTTTTCCCTTTAGTCAGCATTAGGGTTTTAAACCCTAAACTGAACCTTTCCCTTTAGTCAGCATTAGGTTTTTCAACCCTAAACTGAACTCTTTCCTTTAGTCAGTATTAGGGTTTTAAACCTTGAACTTAACTCTTTCCTTTAGTCAGCATTAGGGTTTTAAACCTTAAACAGAACTCTTCCCTTTAGTCAGCATTAGGGTTTTAAACCCTAAACTGAACTTTTCCCTTTAGTCAGCATTAGGGTTTTAAACCCTAAACTGAACTTTTCCCTTTAGTCAGCATTAGGGTTTTAAACCCTAAACTGAACTCTTTCCTTTAGTCAGCATTAGGGTTTTAAACCCTAAACTAAACTCTTTCCTTTAGTCAGCATTAGGGTTTTAAACCTTAAACTCAACTCTTCCCTTTAGTCAACATTAGGGTTTTAAACCCTAAACTGAACTTTTCCCTTTAATCAGGATTAGGGTTTTAAACCATAAACTGAACTCTTCCCTTTAGTCAGCATTAGGGTTTTAAAACCCTAAACTGAACTTTTCCCTTTAGTCAGCATTAGGGTTTTAAACCCTAAACTGAACTTTTCCCTTTAGTCAGCATTAGGGTTTTAAACCCTAAACTGAACTTTTTCCATTTAGTCAGCATTAGGGTTTTAAACCCTAAACTGAACTTTTCCCTTTAATCAGGATTAGGGTTTTAAATCCTAAACTGAACTTTTCCCTTTAATCAGGATTAGAGTTTTAAACCCTAAACTGAACATTTCCCTTTAATTAGCATTAGGGTTTTAAACCCTAAACTGAACTTTTCCCTTTAGTCAGCATTAGGGTTTTAAACCCTAAACTGAACTTTTCCCTTTAGTCAGCATTAGGGTTTTAAACCCTAAACTGAACTCTTTCCTTTAGTCAGCATTAGGGTTTTAAACCTTAAACTGAACTCTTCCCTTTAGTCAGCATTAGGGTTTTAAACCCTAAACTGAACTTTTCCCTTTAGTCAGCATTAGGGTTTTAAACCCTAAACTGAACTTTTCCCTTTAGTCAGCATTAGGGTTTTAAACCTTAAACTGAACTCTTCCCTTTAGTCAGCATTAAAGTTTTAAACCCTAAACTGAACTTTTCCCTTTAGTCAGCATTAGGGTTTTAAACCCTAAACTGAACTTTTCCCTTTAGTCAGCATTAGCGTTTTAAACCCTAAACTGAACTCTTTCCTTTAATCAGGATTAGGGTTTTAAACCCTAAACTGAACTTTTCCCTTTGGTCAGCATTAGGGTTTTAAACCCTAAACTGAACTTTTCCCTTTAGTCAGCATTAGGGTTTTAAACCCTAAACTAAACTTTTTCCATTTAGTCAGCATTAGGGTTTTAAACCCTAAACTGAACTTTTCCCTTTAATCAGGATTAGGGTTTTAAACGCTAAACTGAACTCTTCCCTTTAGTCAGCATTAGGGTTTTAAACCCTAAACTGAACTTTTCCCTTTAATCAGGATTAGGGTTTTAAACCCTAAACTGAACTTTTCCCTTTAGTCAGCATTAGGGTTTTAAACCCTAAACTGAACTTTTCCCTTTAGTCAGCATTAGGTTTTTCAACCCTAAACTGAACTCTTTCCTTTAGTCAGTATTAGGGTTTTAAACCTTGAACTTAACTCTTTCCTTTAGTCAGCATTAGGGTTTTAAACCTTAAACTGAACTCTTCCCTTTAGTCAGCATTAGGGTTTTAAACCCTAAACTGAACTTTTCCCTTTAGTCAGCATTAGAGTTTTAAACCCTAAACTGAACTCTTTCCTTTAGTCAGCATTAGGGTTTTAAACCCTAAACTGAACTCTTTCCTTTAGTCAGCATTAGGGTTTTAAACCTTAAACTCAACTCTTCCCTTTAGTCAACATTAGGGTTTTAAACCCTAAACTGAACTTTTCCCTTTAATCAGGATTAGGGTTTTAAACCATAAACTGAACTCTTCCCTTTAGTCAGCATTAGTGTTTTAAACCCTAAACTGAACTTTTCCCTTTAGTCAGCATTAGGGTTTTAAACCCTAAACTGAACTTTTCCTTTTAGTCAGCATTAGGGTTTTAAACCCTAAACTGAACTTTTTCCATTTAGTCAGCATTAGGGTTTTAAACCCTAAACTGAACTTTTCCCTTTAATCAGGATTAGGGTTTTAAACCCTAAACTGAACTTTTCCCTTTAATCAGGATTAGAGTTTTAAACCCTAAACTGAACTTTTCCCTTTAATCAGCATTAGGGTTTTAAACTCTAAACTGAACTTTTCCCTTTAGTCAGCATTAGGGTTTTAAACCCTAAACTGAACTTTTCCCTTTAGTCAGCATTAGGGTTTTAAACCTTAAACTGAACTCTTCCCTTTAGTCAGCATTAAAGTTTTAAACCCTAAACTGAACTTTTCCCTTTAGTCAGCATTAGGGTTTTAAACCCTAAACTGAACTTTTCCCTTTAGTCAGCATTAGCGTTTTAAACCCTAAACTGAACTCTTTCCTTTAATCAGGATTAGGGTTTTAAACCCTAAACTGAACTTTTCCCTTTGGTCAGCATTAGGGTTTTAAACCCTAAACTGAACTTTTCCCTTTAGTCAGCATTAGGGTTTTAAACCCTAAACTAAACTTTTTCCATTTAGTCAGCATTAGGGTTTTAAACCCTAAACTGAACTTTTCCCTTTAATCAGGATTAGGGTTTTAAACGCTAAACTGAACTCTTCCCTTTAGTCAGCATTAGGGTTTTAAACCCTAAACTGAACTTTTCCCTTTAATCAGGATTAGGGTTTTAAACCCTAAACTGAACTTTTCCCTTTAGTCAGCATTAGGGTTTTAAACCCTAAACTGAACTTTTCCCTTTAGTCAGCATTAGGTTTTTCAACCCTAAACTGAACTCTTTCCTTTAGTCAGTATTAGGGTTTTAAACCTTGAACTTAACTCTTTCCTTTAGTCAGCATTAGGGTTTTAAACCTTAAACTGAACTCTTCCCTTTAGTCAGCATTAGGGTTTTAAACCCTAAACTGAACTTTTCCCTTTAGTCAGCATTAGAGTTTTAAACCCTAAACTGAACTCTTTCCTTTAGTCAGCATTAGGGTTTTAAACCCTAAACTGAACTCTTTCCTTTAGTCAGCATTAGGGTTTTAAACCTTAAACTCAACTCTTCCCTTTAGTCAACATTAGGGTTTTAAACCCTAAACTGAACTTTTCCCTTTAATCAGGATTAGGGTTTTAAACCATAAACTGAACTCTTCCCTTTAGTCAGCATTAGTGTTTTAAACCCTAAACTGAACTTTTCCCTTTAGTCAGCATTAGGGTTTTAAACCCTAAACTGAACTTTTCCTTTTAGTCAGCATTAGGGTTTTAAACCCTAAACTGAACTTTTTCCATTTAGTCAGCATTAGGGTTTTAAACCCTAAACTGAACTTTTCCCTTTAATCAGGATTAGGGTTTTAAACCCTAAACTGAACTTTTCCCTTTAATCAGGATTAGAGTTTTAAACCCTAAACTGAACTTTTCCCTTTAATCAGCATTAGGGTTTTAAACTCTAAACTGAACTTTTCCCTTTAGTCAGCATTAGGGTTTTAAACCCTAAACTGAACTTTTCCCTTTAGTCAGCATTAGGGTTTTAAACCCTAAACTGAACTTTTCCCTTTAGTTAGCATTAGGGTTTTAAACCCTAAACTGAACTTTTCCCTTTAGTCAGCATTAGGGTTTTAAACCTTAAACTGAACTCTTCCCTTTAGTCAGCATTAGGGTTTTAAACCCTAAACTGAACTTTTCACTTTAATCAGGATTAGGGTTTTAAACCCTAAACTGAACTTTTCCCTTTAGTCAGCATTAGGGTTTTAAACCCTAAACTGAACTTTTCCCTTTAGTCAGCATTAGGGTTTTAAACCCTAAACTGAACTTTTCCCTTTAGTCAGCATTAGCGTTTTAAACCCTAAACTGAACTCTTTCCTTTAGTCAGCATTAGGGTTTTAAACCTTGAACTGAACTCTTTCCTTTAGTCAGCATTAGGGTTTTAAACCTTAAACTGAACTCTTCCCTTTAGTCAGCATTAGGGTTTTAAACCCTAAACTGAACTTTTCCCTTTAATCAGGATTAGGGTTTTAAACCCTAAACTGAACTTTTCCCTTTGGTCAGCATTAGGGTTTTAAACCCTAAACTGAACTTTTTCCATTTAGTCAGCATTAGGGTTTTAAACCCTAAACTGAACTCTTCCCTTTAGTCATCATTAGGGTTTTAAACCCTAAACTGAACTCTTCCCTTTAGTCAGCATTAGGGTTTTAAACCCTAAACTAAACTTTTTCCATTTAGTCAGCATTAGGGTTTTAAACCCTAAACTGAACTCTTCCCTTTAGTCAGCATTAGGGTTTTAAACCCTAAACTGAACTTTTCCCTTTAGTCAGCATTAGCGTTTTAAACCCTAAACTGAACTCTTTCCTTTAATCAGGATTAGGGTTTTAAACCCTAAACTGAACTTTTCCCTTTGGTCAGCATTAGGGTTTTAAACCCTAAACTGAACTTTTCCCTTTAGTCAGCATTAGGGTTTTAAACCTTAAACTGAACTTTTTCCATTTAGTCAGCATTAGGGTTTTAAACCCTAAACTGAACTCTTCCCTTTAGTCAGCATTAGGGTTTTAAACCCTAAACTAAACTTTTTCCATTTAGTCAGCATTAGGGTTTTAAACCCTAAACTGAACTTTTCCCTTTAATCAGGATTAGGGTTTTAAACGCTAAACTGAACTCTTCCCTTTAGTCAGCATTAGGGTTTTAAACCCTAAACTGAACTTTTCCCTTTAATCAGGATTAGGGTTTTAAACCCTAAACTGAACTTTTCCCTTTAGTCAGCATTAGGGTTTTAAACCCTAAACTGAACTTTTCCCTTTAGTCAGCATTAGGTTTTTCAACCCTAAACTGAACTCTTTCCTTTAGTCAGTATTAGGGTTTTAAACCTTGAACTTAACTTTTTCCTTTAGTCAGTATTAGGGTTTTAAACCTTAAACTGAACTCTTCCCTTTAGTCAGCATTAGGGTTTTAAACCCTAAACTGAACTTTTCCCTTTAGTCAGCATTAGGGTTTTAAACCCTAAACTGAACTTTTCCCTTTAGTCAGCATTAGGGTTTTAAACCCTAAACTGAACTCTTTCCTTTAGTCAGCATTAGGGTTTTAAACCCTAAACTGAACTCTTTCCTTTAGTCAGCATTAGGGTTTTAAACCTTAAACTCAACTCTTCCCTTTAGTCAACATTAGGGTTTTAAACCCTAAACTGAACTTTTCCCTTTAATCAGGATTAGGGTTTTAAACCATAAACTGAACTCTTCCCTTTAGTCAGCATTAGTGTTTTAAACCCTAAACTGAACTTTTCCCTTTAGTCAGCATTAGGGTTTTAAACCCTAAACTGAACTTTTCCTTTTAGTCAGGATTAGGGTTTTAAACCCTAAACTGAACTTTTTCCATTTAGTCAGGATTAGGGTTTTAAACCCTAAACTGAACTTTTCCCTTTAATCAGCATTAGGGTTTTAAACCCTAAACTGAACTTTTCCCTTTAGTCAGCATTAGGGTTTTAAACCCTAAACTGAACTTTTCCCTTTAGTCAGCATTAGGGTTTTAAACCCTAAACTGAACTTTTCCCTTTAGTTAGCATTAGGGTTTTAAACCCTAAACTGAACTTTTCCCTTTAGTCAGCATTAGGGTTTTAAACCTTAAACTGAACTCTTCCCTTTAGTTAGCATTAGGGTTTTAAACCCTAAACTGAACTTTTCCCTTTAATCAGGATTAGGGTTTTAAACCCTAAACTGAACTTTTCCGTTTAGTCAGCATTAGGGTTTTAAACCCTAAACTGAACTTTTCCCTTTAGTCAGCATTAGGGTTTTAAACCCTAAACTGAACTTTTCCCTTTAGTCAGCATTAGCGTTTTAAACCCTAAACTGAACTCTTTCCTTTAGTCAGCATTAGGGTTTTAAACCTTGAACTGAACTCTTTCCTTTAGTCAGCATTAGGGTTTTAAACCTTGAACTGAACTCTTCCCTTTAGTCAGCATTAGGGTTTTAAACCCTAAACTGAACTTTTCCCTTTAATCAGGATTAGGGTTTTAAACCCTAAACTGAACTTTTCCCTTTGGTCAGCATTAGGGTTTTAAACCCTAAACTGAACTTATTCCATTTAGTCAGCATTAGGGTTTTAAACCCTAAACTGAACTCTTCCCTTTAGTCATCATTAGGGTTTTAAACCCTAAAATGAACTCTTCCCTTTAGTCAGCATTAGGGTTTCAAACCCTAAACTAAACTTTTTCCATTTAGTCAGCATTAGGATTTTAAACCCTAAACTGAACTTTTCCCTTTAATCAGGATTAGGGTTTTAAACCCTAAACTGAACTTTTCCCTTTAGTCAGCATTAGCGTTTTAAACCCTAAACTGAACTCTTTCCTTTAGTCAGCATTAGGGTTTTAAACCTTGAACTGAACTCTTTCCTTTAGTCAGCATTAGGGTTTTAAACCTTAAACTGAACTCTTCCCTTTAGTCAGCATTAGGGTTTTAAACCCTAAACTGAACTTTTCCCTTTAATTAGGATTAGGGTTTTAAACCCTAAACTGAACTTTTCCCTTTGGTCAGCATTAGGGTTTTAAACCCTAAACTGAACTTTTTCCATTTAGTCAGCATTAGGGTTTTAAACCCTAAACTGAACTCTTCCCTTTAGTCATCATTAGGGTTTTAAACCCTAAACTGAACTCTTCCCTTTAGTCAGCATTAGGGTTTTAAACCCTAAACTAAACTTTTTCCATTTAGTCAGCATTAGGGTTTTAAACCCTAAACTGAACTCTTCCCTTTAGTCAGCATTAGGGTTTTAAACCCTAAACTGAACTTTTCCCTTTAGTCAGCATTAGCGTTTTAAACCCTAAACTGAACTCTTTCCTTTAATCAGGATTAGGGTTTTAAACCCTAAACTGAACTTTTCCCTTTGGTCAGCATTAGGGTTTTAAACCCTAAACTGAACTTTTCCCTTTAGTCAGCATTAGGGTTTTAAACCTTAAACTGAACTTTTTCCATTTAGTCAGCATTAGGGTTTTAAACCCTAAACTGAACTCTTCCCTTTAGTCAGCATTAGGGTTTTAAACCCTAAACTAAACTTTTTCCATTTAGTCAGCATTAGGGTTTTAAACCCTAAACTGAACTTTTCCCTTTAATCAGGATTAGGGTTTTAAACGCTAAACTGAACTCTTCCCTTTAGTCAGCATTAGGGTTTTAAACCCTAAACTGAACTTTTCCCTTTAATCAGGATTAGGGTTTTAAACCCTAAACTGAACTTTTCCCTTTAGTCAGCATTAGGGTTTTAAACCCTAAACTGAACTTTTCCCTTTAGTCAGCATTAGGTTTTTCAACCCTAAACTGAACTCTTTCCTTTAGTCAGTATTAGGGTTTTAAACCTTGAACTTAACTTTTTCCTTTAGTCAGTATTAGGGTTTTAAACCTTAAACTGAACTCTTCCCTTTAGTCAGCATTAGGGTTTTAAACCCTAAACTGAACTTTTCCCTTTAGTCAGCATTAGGGTTTTAAACCCTAAACTGAACTTTTCCCTTTAGTCAGCATTAGGGTTTTAAACCCTAAACTGAACTCTTTCCTTTAGTCAGCATTAGGGTTTTAAACCCTAAACTGAACTCTTTCCTTTAGTCAGCATTAGGGTTTTAAACCTTAAACTCAACTCTTCCCTTTAGTCAACATTAGGGTTTTAAACCCTAAACTGAACTTTTCCCTTTAATCAGGATTAGGGTTTTAAACCATAAACTGAACTCTTCCCTTTAGTCAGCATTAGTGTTTTAAACCCTAAACTGAACTTTTCCCTTTAGTCAGCATTAGGGTTTTAAACCCTAAACTGAACTTTTCCTTTTAGTCAGGATTAGGGTTTTAAACCCTAAACTGAACTTTTTCCATTTAGTCAGGATTAGGGTTTTAAACCCTAAACTGAACTTTTCCCTTTAATCAGCATTAGGGTTTTAAACCCTAAACTGAACTTTTCCCTTTAGTCAGCATTAGGGTTTTAAACCCTAAACTGAACTTTTCCCTTTAGTCAGCATTAGGGTTTTAAACCCTAAACTGAACTTTTCCCTTTAGTTAGCATTAGGGTTTTAAACCCTAAACTGAACTTTTCCCTTTAGTCAGCATTAGGGTTTTAAACCTTAAACTGAACTCTTCCCTTTAGTTAGCATTAGGGTTTTAAACCCTAAACTGAACTTTTCCCTTTAATCAGGATTAGGGTTTTAAACCCTAAACTGAACTTTTCCCTTTAGTCAGCATTAGGGTTTTAAACCCTAAACTGAACTTTTCCCTTTAGTCAGCATTAGGGTTTTAAACCCTAAACTGAACTTTTCCCTTTAGTCAGCATTAGCGTTTTAAACCCTAAACTGAACTCTTTCCTTTAGTCAGCATTAGGGTTTTAAACCTTGAACTGAACTCTTTCCTTTAGTCAGCATTAGGGTTTTAAACCTTGAACTGAACTCTTCCCTTTAGTCAGCATTAGGGTTTTAAACCCTAAACTGAACTTTTCCCTTTAATCAGGATTAGGGTTTTAAACCCTAAACTGAACTTTTCCCTTTGGTCAGCATTAGGGTTTTAAACCCTAAACTGAACTTTTTCCATTTAGTCAGCATTAGGGTTTTAAACCCTAAACTGAACTCTTCCCTTTAGTCATCATTAGGGTTTTAAACCCTAAAATGAACTCTTCCCTTTAGTCAGCATTAGGGTTTCAAACCCTAAACTAAACTTTTTCCATTTAGTCAGCATTAGGGTTTTAAACCCTAAACTGAACTTTTCCCTTTAATCAGGATTAGGGTTTTAAACCCTAAACTGAACTCTTCCCTTTAGTCAGCATTAGGGTTTTAAACCCTAAACTGAACTCTTCCCTTTAATTAGGATTAGGATTTTAAACCCTAAACTGAACTTTTCCCTTTAGTCAGCATTAGGGTTTTAAACCCTAAACTGAACTTTTCCCTTTAGTCAGCATTAGGTTTTTCAACCCTAAACTGAACTCTTTCCTTTAGTCAGTATTAGGGTTTTAAACCTTGAACTTAACTCTTTCCTTTAGTCAGCATTAGGGTTTTAAACCTTAAACTGAACTCTTCCCTTTAGTCAGCATTAGGGTTTTAAACCCTAAACTGAACTTTTCCCTTTAGTCAGCATTAGGGTTTTAAACCCTAAACTGAACTTTTCCCTTTAGTCAGCATTAAGGTTTTATACCTTGAACTGAACTCTTTCCTTTAGTCAGCATTAGGGTTTTAAACCCTAAACTAAACTTTTCCCTATAGTCAGCATTAGGGTTTTAAACCCTAAACTAAACTTTTCCCTTTAGTCAGCATTAGGGTTTTAAACCCTAAACTGAACTCTTTCCTTTAGTCAGCATTAGGGTTTTAAACCCTAAACTGAACTCTTTCCTTTAGTCAGCATTAGGGTTTTAAACCTTAAACTCAACTCTTCCCTTTAGTCAGTATTAGGGTTTTAAACCCTAAACTGAACTTTTCCCTTTAATCAGGATTAAGGTTTTAAACCATAAACTGAACTCTTCCCTTTAGTCAGCTTTAGTGTTTAAACCCTAAACTGAACTTTTCCCTTTGGTCAGCATTAGGGTTTTAAACCCTAAACTGAACTTTTCCCTTTAGTCAGCATTAGGGTTTTAAACCCTAAACTGAACTCTTTCCTTTAATCAGGATTAGGGTTTTAAACCCTAAACTGAACTTTTCCCTTTAGTCAGCATTAGGGTTTTAAACCCTAAACTGAACTTTTCCCTTTAGTCAGCATTAGGGTTTTAAACCCTAAACTGAACTCTTTCCTTTAGTCAGCATTAGGGTTTTAAACCTTAAACTGAACTCTTCCCTTTAGTCAGCATTAGGGTTTTAAACCCTAAACTGAACTTTTCCCTTTAGTCAGCATTAGGGTTTTAAACCCTAAACTGAACTTTTCCCTTTAGTCAGCATTAGCGTTTTAAACCCTAAACTGAACTCTTTCCTTTAGTCAGCATTAGGGTTTTAAACCTTGAACTGAACTCTTTCCTTTAGTCAGCATTAGGGTTTTAAACCTTAAACTGAACTCTTCCCTTTAGTCAGCATTAGGGTTTTAAACCCTAAACTGAACTTTTCCCTTTAATCAGGATTAGGGTTTTAAACCCTAAACTGAACTTTTCCCTTTGGTCAGCATTAGGGTTTTAAACCCTAAACTGAACTTTTCCCTTTAGTCAGCATTAGGGTTTTAAACCTTAAACTGAACTTTTTCCATTTAGTCAGCATTAGGGTTTTAAACCCTAAACTGAACTCTTCCCTTTAGTCAGCATTAGGGTTTTAAACCCTAAACTCAACTTTTTCCATTTAGTCAGCATTAGGGTTTTAAACCCTAAACTGAACTTTTCCCTTTAATCAGGATTAGGGTTTTAAACCCTAAACTGAACTCTTCCCTTTAGTCAGCATTAGGGTTTTAAACCCTAAACTGAACTTTTCCCTTTAATCAGGATTAGGGTTTTAAACCCTAAACTGAACTTTTCCCTTTAGTCAGCATTAGGGTTTTAAACCCTAAACTGAACTTTTCCCTTTAGTCAGCATTAGGGTTTTAAACCCTAAACTGAACTCTTTCCTTTAGTCAGCATTAGGGTTTTAAACCTTGAACTTAACTCTTTCCTTTAGTCAGCATTAGGGTTTTAAACCTTAAAGAGAACTCTTCCCTTTAGTCAGCATTAGGGTTTTAAACCCTAAACTGAACTTTTCCCTTTAGTCAGCATTAGGGTTTTAAACCCTAAACTGAACTTTTCCCTTTAGTCAGCATTAGGGTTTTAAACCCTAAACTGAACTCTTTCCTTTAGTCAGCATTAGGGTTTTAAACCTTAAACTCAACTCTTCCCTTTAGTCAACATTAGGGTTTTAAACCCTAAACTGAACTTTTCCCTTTAATCAGGATTAGGGTTTTAAACCATAAACTGAACTCTTCCCTTTAGTCAGCATTAGGGTTTTAAACCCTAAACTGAACTTTTCCCTTTAGTCAGCATTAGGGTTTTAAACCTTAAACTGAACTTTTCCCTTTAGTCAGCATTAGGGTTTTAAACCCTAAACTGAACTTTTTCCATTTAGTCAGCATTAGGGTTTTAAACTCTAAACTGAACTTTTCCCTTTAATCAGGATTAGGGTTTTAAACCCTAAACTGAACTTTTCCCTTTAGTCAGCATTAGGGTTTTAAACCCTAAACTGAACTTTTCCCTTTAGTCAGCATTAGGGTTTTAAACCCTAAACTGAACTTTTCCCTTTAGTCAGCATTAGGGTTTTAAACCCTAAACTGAACTTTTCCCTTTAGTCAGCATTAGGGTTTTAAACCTTAAACTGAACTCTTCCCTTTAGTCAGCATTAGGGTTTTAAACCCTAAACTGAACTTTTCCCTTTAATCAGGATTAGGGTTTTAAACCCTAAACTGAACTTTTCCCTTTAGTCAGCATTAGGGTTTTAAACCCTAAACTGAACTTTTCCCTTTAGTCAGCATTAGGGTTTTAAACCCTAAACTGAACTCTTCCCTTTAGTCAGCATTAGCGTTTTAAACCCTAAACTGAACTCTTTCCTTTAGTCAGCATTAGGGTTTTAAACCTTGAACTGAACTCTTTCCTTTAGTCAGCATTAGGGTTTTAAACCTTGAACTGAACTCTTCCCTTTAGTCAGCATTAGGGTTTTAAACCCTAAACTGAACTTTTCCCTTTAATCAGGATTAGGGTTTTAAACCCTAAACTGAACTTTTCCCTTTGGTCAGCATTAGGGTTTTAAACCCTAAACTGAACTTTTTCCATTTAGTCAGCATTAGGGTTTTAAACCCTAAACTGAACTCTTCCCTTTAGTCATCATTAGGGTTTTAAACCCTAAACTGAACTCTTCCCTTTAGTCAGCATTAGGGTTTCAAACCCTAAACTAAACTTTTTCCATTTAGTCAGCATTAGGGTTTTAAACCCTAAACTGAACTTTTCCCTTTAATCAGGATTAGGGTTTTAAACCCTAAACTGAACTCTTCCCTTTAGTCAGCATTAGGGTTTTAAACCCTAAACTGAACTCTTCCCTTTAATCAGGATTAGGATTTTAAACCCTAAACTGAACTTTTCCCTTTAGTCAGCATTAGGGTTTTAAACCCTAAACTGAACTTTTCCCTTTAGTCAGCATTAGGTTTTTCAACCCTAAACTGAACTCTTTCCTTTAGTCAGTATTAGGGTTTTAAACCTTGAACTTAACTCTTTCCTTTAGTCAGCATTAGGGTTTTAAACCTTAAACTGAACTCTTCCCTTTAGTCAGCATTAGGGTTTTAAACGCTAAACTGAACTTTTCCCTTTAGTCAGCATTAGGGTTTTAAACCCTAAACTGAACTTTTCCCTTTAGTCAGCATTAGGGTTTTATACCTTGAACTGAACTTTTCCCTTTAGTCAGCATTAGGGTTTTAAACCCTAAACTGAACTTTTCCCTTTAGTCAGCATTAGGGTTTTAAACCTTAAACTGAACTCTTCCCTTTAGTCAGCATTAGGGTTTTAAACCCTAAACTGAACTTTTCCCTTTAATCAGGATTAGGGTTTTAAACCCTAAACTGAACTTTTCCCTTTAGTCAGCATTAGGGTTTTAAACCCTAAACTGAACTTTTCCCTTTAGTCAGCATTAGGGTTTTAAACCCTAAACTGAACTCTTTCCTTTAGTCAGCATTAGGGTTTTAAACCCTAAACTGAACTCTTTCCTTTAGTCAGCATTAGGGTTTTAAACCTTAAACTCAACTCTTCCCTTTAGTCAGTATTAGGGTTTTAAACCCTAAACTGAACTTTTCCCTTTAATCAGGATTAAGGTTTTAAACCATAAACTGAACTCTTCCCTTTAGTCAGCTTTAGTGTTTTAAACCCTAAACTGAACTTTTCCCTTTGGTCAGCATTAGGGTTTTAAACCCTAAACTGAACTTTTCCCTTTAGTCAGCATTAGGGTTTTAAACCCTAAACTGAACTTTTCCCTTTACTCAGGATTAGGGTTTTAAACCCTAAACTGAACTTTTCCCTTTAGTCAGCATTAGGGTTTTAAACCCTAAACTGAACTTTTCCCTTTAGTCAGCATTAGCGTTTTAAACCCTAAACTGAACTCTTTCCTTTAGTCAGCATTAGGGTTTTAAACCTTGAACTGAACTCTTTCCTTTAGTCAGCATTAGGGTTTTAAACCTTAAACTGAACTCTTCCCTTTAGTCAGCATTAGGGTTTTAAACCCTAAACTGAACTTTTCCCTTTAATCAGGATTAGGGTTTTAAACCCTAAACTGAACTTTTCCCTTTGGTCAGCATTAGGGTTTTAAACCCTAAACTGAACTTTTCCCTTTAGTCAGCATTAGGGTTTTAAACCTTAAACTGAACTTTTTCCATTTAGTCAGCATTAGGGTTTTAAACCCTAAACTGAACTCTTCCCTTTAGTCAGCATTAGGGTTTTAAACCCTAAACTCAAATTTTTCCATTTAGTCAGCATTAGGGTTTTAAACCCTAAACTGAACTTTTCCCTTTAATCAGGATTAGGGTTTTAAACCCTAAACTGAACTCTTCCCTTTAGTCAGCATTAGGGTTTTAAACCCTAAACTGAACTTTTCCCTTTAATCAGGATTAGGGTTTTAAACCCTAAACTGAACTTTTCCTTTTAGTCAGCATTAGGGTTTTAAACCCTAAACTGAACCTTTCCCTTTAGTCAGCATTAGGTTTTTCAACCCTAAACTGAACTCTTTCCTTTAGTCAGTATTAGGGTTTTAAACCTTGAACTTAACTCTTTCCTTTAGTCAGCATTAGGGTTTTAAACCTTAAACAGAACTCTTCCCTTTAGGTCAGCATTAGGGTTTTAAACCCTAAACTGAACTTTTCCCTTTAGTCAGCATTAGGGTTTTAAACCCTAAACTGAACTTTTCCCTTTAGTCAGCATTAGGGTTTTAAACCCTAAACTGAACTTTTTCCTTTAGTCAGCATTAGGGTTTTAAACCCTAAACTGAACTCTTTCCTTTAGTCAGCATTAGGGTTTTAAACCTTAAACTCAACTCTTCCCTTTAGTCAACATTAGGGTTTTAAACCCTAAACTGAACTTTTCCCTTTAATCAGGATTAGGGTTTTAAACCATAAACTGAACTCTTCCCTTTAGTCAGCATTAGGGTTTTAAACCCTAAACTGAACTTTTCCCTTTAGTCAGCATTACGGTTTTAAACCCTAAACTGAACTTTTCCCTTTAGTCAGCATTAGGGTTTTAAACCCTAAACTGAACTTTTTCCATTTAGTCAGCATTAGGGTTTTAAACCCTAAACTGAACTTTTCCCTTTAGTCAGCATTAGGGTTTTAAACCCTAAACTGAACTTTTCCCTTTAGTCAGCATTAGCGTTTTAAACCCTAAACTGAACTCTTTCCTTTAATCAGGATTAGGGTTTTAAACCCTAAACTGAACTTTTCCCTTTGGTCAGCATTAGGGTTTTAAACCCTAAACTGAACTTTTTCCTTTAGTCAGCATTAGGGTTTTAAACCTTAAACTCAACTCTTCCCTTTAGTCAACATTAGGGTTTTAAACCCTAAACTGAACTTTTCCCTTTAATCAGGATTAGGGTTTTAAACCATAAACTGAACTCTTCCCTTTAGTCAGCATTAGGGTTTTAAACCCTAAACTGAACTTTTCCCTTTAGTCAGCATTACGGTTTTAAACCCTAAACTGAACTTTTCCCTTTAATCAGGATTAGAGTTTTAAACCCTATACTGAACTTTTCCCTTTAATTAGCATTAGGGTTTTAAACCCTAAACTGAACTTTTCCCTTTAGTCAGCATTAGGGTTTTAAACCCTAAACTGAACTTTTCCCTTTAGTCAGCATTAGGGTTTTAAACCCTAAACTGAACTCTTTCCTTTAGTCAGCATTAGGGTTTTAAACCTTAAACTGAACTCTTCCCTTTAGTCAGCATTAGGGTTTTAAACCCTAAACTGAACTTTTCCCTTTAGTCAGCATTAGGGTTTTAAACCCTAAACTGAACTTTTCCCTTTAGTCAGCATTAGGGTTTTAAACCTTAAACTGATCTCTTCCCTTTAGTCAGCGTTAAAGTTTTAAACCCTAAACTGAACTTTTCCCTTTAGTCAGCATTAGGGTTTTAAACCCTAAACTGAACTTTTCCCTTTAGTCAGCATTAGCGTTTTAAACCCTAAACTGAACTCTTTCCTTTAATCAGGATTAGGGTTTTAAACCCTAAACTGAACTTTTCCCTTTGGTCAGCATTAGGGTTTTAAACCCTAAACTGAACTTTTCCCTTTAGTCAGCATTAGGGTTTTAAACCTTAAACTGAACTTTTTCCATTTAGTCAGCATTAGGGTTTTAAACCCTAAACTGAACTCTTTCCTTTAGTCAGCATTAGGGTTTTAAACCTTGAACTGAACTCTTTCCTTTAGTCAGCATTAGGGTTTTAAACCTTAAACTGAACTCTTCCCTTTAGTCAGCATTAGGGTTTTAAACCCTAAACTGAACTTTTCCCTTTAATCAGGATTAGGGTTTTAAACCCTAAACTGAACTTTTCCCTTTGGTCAGCATTAGGGTTTTAAACCCTAAACTGAACTTTTTCCATTTAGTCAGCATTAGGGTTTTAAACCCTAAACTGAACTCTTCCCTTTAGTCATCATTAGGGTTTTAAACCCTAAACTGAACTCTCCCCTTTGGTCAGCATTAGGGTTTTAAACCCTAAACTGAACTTTTTCCATTTAGTCAGCATTAGGGTTTTAAACCCTAAACTGAACTCTTCCCTTTAGTCATCATTAGGGTTTTAAACCCTAAACTGAACTCTTCCCTTTAGTCAGCATTAGGGTTTTAAACCCTAAACTGAACTTTTTCCATTTAGTCATCATTAGGGTTTTAAACCCTAAACTGAACTCTTCCCTTTAGTCAGCATTAGGGTTTTAAACCCTAAACTGAACTTTTTCCATTTAGTCAGCATTAGGGTTTTAAACCCTAAACTGAACTTTTCCCTTTAATCAGGATTAGGGTTTTAAACCCTAAACTGAACTTTTCCCTTTAGTCAGCATTAGGGTTTTAAACCCTAAACTGAACTCTTTCCTTTAGTCAGCATTAGGGTTTTAAACCTTAAACTGAACTCTTCCCTTTAGTCAGCATTAGGGTTTTAAACCCTAAACTGAACTTTTCCCTTTAGTCAGCATTAGGGTTTTAAACCCTAAACTGAACTTTTCCCTTTAGTCAGCATTAGGGTTTTAAACCCTAAACTGAACTTTTCCCTTTAGTCAGCATTAGGGTTTTAAACCCTAAACTGAACTTTTCCCTTTAGTCAGCATTAGGGTTTTAAACCCTAAACTGAACTCTTTCCTTTAGTCAGCATTAGGGTTTTAAACCCTAAACTGAACTCTTTCCTTTAGTCAGCATTAGGGTTTTAAACCTTAAACTCAACTCTTCCCTTTAGTAAACATTAGGGTTTTATACCCTAAACTGAACTTTTCCCTTTAATCAGGATTAGGGTTTTAAACCTTAAACTGAACTCTTCCCTTTAGTCAGCATTAGGGTTTTAAACCCTAAACTGAACTTTTCCCTTTAGTCAGCATTAGGGTTTTAAACCCTAAACTGAACTCTTCCCTTTAGTCAGCATTAGGGTTTTAAAACCTAAACTGAATTTTTCCCTTTAATCAGGATTAGGGTTTTAAACCCTAAACTGAACTTTTCCCTTTAATCAGGATTAGAGTTTTAAACCCTAAACTGAACTTTTCCCTTTAATCAGCATTAGGGTTTTAAACCCTAAACTGAACTTTTCCCTTTAGTCATCATTAGGGTTTTAAACCCTAAACTGAACTCTTCCCTTTAGTCAGCATTAGGGTTTTAAACCCTAAACTGAACTTTTTCCATTTAGTCATCATTAGGGTTTTAAACCCTAAACTGAACTCTTCCCTTTAGTCAGCATTAGGGTTTTAAACCCTAAACTGAACTTTTTCCATTTAGTCAGCATTAGGGTTTTAAACCCTAAACTGAACTTTTCCCTTTAATCAGGATTAGGGTTTTAAACCCTAAACTGAACTTTTTCCCTTTAGTCAGCATTAGGGTTTTAAACCCTAAACTGATCTCTTTCCTTTAGTTAGCATTAGGGTTTTAAACCCTAAACTGAACTTTTTTCCATTCAGTCAGCATTAGGGTTTTAAACCCTAAACTGAACTTTTTCCATTCAGTCAGCATTAGGGTTTTAAACCCTAAACTGAACTCTTTCCTTTAGTCAGCATTAGGGTTTTAAACCCTAAACTGAACTTTTTCCATTCAGTCAGCATTAGGGTTTTAAACCCTAAACTGAACTTTTTCCCTTTAGTCAGCATTAGGGTTTTAAACCCTAAACTGAACTTTTCCCTTTAGTCAGCATTAGGGTTTTAAACCCTAAACTGAACTTTTCCCTTTAGTCAGCATTAGGGTTTTAAACCCTAAACTGAACTTTTCCCTTTAGTCAGCATTAGGGTTTTAAACCCTAAACTGAACTTTTCCCTTTAGTCAGCATTAGGGTTTTAAACCCTAAACTGAACTTTTTCCATTTAGTCAGCATTAGGGTTTTAAACCCTAAACTGAACTCTTTCCTTTAGTCAACATTAGGGTTTTAAACCCTAAACTGAACTTTTCCCTTTAGTCAGCATTAGGGTTTTAAACCCTAAACTGAACTTTTCCCTTTAGTCAGCAGTAGGGTTTTAAACCCTAAACTGAACTTTTTCCATTTAGTCAGCATTAGGGTTTTAAACCCTAAACTGAACTTTTCCCTTTAATCAGGATTAGGGTTTTAAACCCTAAACTGAACTTTTTCCTTTAGCCAGCTTTAGGGTTTTAAACCCGAAACTAAACTTTTCCCCTTTAGTCAGTATTAGGGTTCTAAACCCTAAACTGAACTTTTCCCTTTAGTCAGCATTATGGTTTTAAACCCTAAAATGAACTCTTTCCTTTAGTCAGCATTAGGGTTTTAAACCTTGAACTGAACTCTTTCCTTTAGTTAGCATTAGGGTTTTAAACTTTAAACTGAACTCTTCCCTTTAGTCAGCATTAGGGTTTTAAACCCTAAACTGAACTTTTCCCTTTTTGTCAACATTAGGGTTTTAAACCTTAAACTAAACTCTTCCCTTTAGTCAGCATTAGGGTTTTAAACCCTAAACTGAACTTTTTCCATTTAGTCAGCATTAGGGTTTTAAACCCTAAACTGAACTCTTCCCTTTAGTCATCATTAGGGTTTTAAACCCTAAACTGAACTCTTCCCTTTAGTCAGCATTAGGGGTTTAAACCCTAAACTGAACTTTTCCCTTTAGTCAGCATTAGGATTTTAACCCTAAACTGAACTTTTCCCTTTAATCAGCATTAGGGTTTTAAACCCTAAACTGAACTTTTTCCTTTAGCCAGCATTAGGGTTTTAAACCCGAAACTAAACTTTTCCCTTTAGTCAACATTAGGGTTTTAAACCCTAAAATGAACTCTTTCCTTTAGTCAGCATTAGGGATTTAAACCTTGAACTGAACTCTTCCCTTTAGTCAGCATTAGGGTTTTAAACCCTAAACTGAACTCTTCCCTTTAGTCAGCATTAGGGTTTTAAACCCTAAACTGAACTTTTTCCATTTAGTCAGCATTAGGGTTTTAAACCCTAAACTGAACTTTTCCCTTTAATCAGGATTAGGGTTTTAAACTCTAAACTGAACTTTTTCCTTTAGCCAACATTAGGGTTTTAAACCCGAAACTAAACTTTTCCCCTTTAGTCAGCATTAGGGTTTTAAACCCTAAACTGAACTTTTCCCTTTAGTCAGCATTATGGTTTTAAACCCTAAAATGAACTCTTTCCTTTAGTCAGCATTAGGGTTTTAAACCTTGAACTGAACTCTTTCGTTTAGTCAGCATTAGGGTTTTAAACCTTAAACTGAACTCTTCTTTTTAGTCAGCATTGGGGTTTTAAACCCTAAACTGAACTTTTCCCTTTTTGTCAACATTAGGGTTTTAAACCTTAAACTGAACTCTTCCCTTTAGTCAGCATTAGGGTTTTAAACCCTAAACTGAACTTTTCCCTTTTTGTCAACATTAGGGTTTTAAACCTTAAACTAAACTCTTCCCTTTAGTCAGCATTAGGGTTTTAAACCCTAAACTGAACTTTTTCCATTTAGTCAGCATTAGGGTTTTAAACCCTAAACTGAACTCTTCCCTTTAGTCATCATTAGGGTTTTAAACCCTAAACTGAACTTTTCCCTTTAGTCAGCATTAGGGGTTTAAACCCTAAACTGAACTTTTCCCTTTAGTCAGCATTAGGATTTTAACCCTAAACTGAACTTTTCCCTTTCATCAGGATTAGGGTTTTAAACCCTAAACTGAACTTTTTCCTTTAGCCAGCATTAGGGTTTTAAACCCGAAACTAAACTTTTCCCTTTAGTCAACATAGGGTTTTAAACCCTAAACTGAACTCTTTCCTTTAGTCAGCATTAGGGTTTTAAACCTTGAACTGAACTCTTTCCTTTAGTCAGTATTAGGGTTTTAAACCTTAAACTGAACTCTTCCCTTTAGTCTGCATTAGGGTTTTAAACCCTAAACTGAACTCTTCCCTTTAGTCAGCATTAGGGTTTTAAACCCTAAACTGAACTTTTTCCATTTAGTCAGCATTAGGGTTTTAAACCCTAAACTGAACTTTTCCCTTTAATCAGGATTAGGGTTTTAAACCCTAAACTGAACTTTTTCCTTTAGCCAGCATTAGGGTTTTAAACCCGAAACTAAACTTTTCCCCTTTAGTCAGCATTAGGGTTTTAAACCCTAAACTGAACTTTTCCCTTTAGTCAGCATTATGGTTTTAAACCCTAAAATGAACTCTTTCCTTTAGTCAGCATTAGGGTTTTAAACCTTGAACTGAAATCATTCCTTTAGTCAGCATTAGGGTTTTAAACCTTAAACTGAACTCTTCTTTTTGGTCAGCATTGGGGTTTTAAACCCTAAACTGAACTTTTTCCTTTTTGTCAACATTAGGGTTTTAAACCTTAAACTGAACTCTTCCCTTTAGTCATCATTAGGGTTTTAAACCCTAAACTGAACTCTTCCCTTTAGTCAGCATTAGGGTTTTAAACCCTAAACTGAACTTTTTCCATTTAGTCATCATTAGGGTTTTAAACCCTAAACTGAACTCTTCCCTTTAGTCAGCATTAGGGTTTTAAACCCTAAACTGAACTTTTTCCATTTAGTCAGCATTAGGGTTTTAAACCCTAAACTGAACTTTTCCCTTTAATCAGGATTAGGGTTTTAAACCCTAAACTGAACTTTTCCCTTTAGTCAGCATTAGGGTTTTAAACCCTAAACTGAACTCTTTCCTTTAGTCAGCATTAGGGTTTTAAACCTTAAACTGAACTCTTCCCTTTAGTCAGCATTAGGGTTTTAAACCCTAAACTGAACTTTTCCCTTTAGTCAGCATTAGGGTTTTAAACCCTAAACTGAACTTTTCCCTTTAGTCAGCATTAGGGTTTTAAACCCTAAACTGAACTTTTCCCTTTAGTCAGCATTAGGGTTTTAAACCCTAAACTGAACTTTTCCCTTTAGTCAGCATTAGGGTTTTAAACCCTAAACTGAACTCTTTCCTTTAGTCAGCATTAGGGTTTTAAACCCTAAACTGAACTCTTTCCTTTAGTCAGCATTAGGGTTTTAAACCTTAAACTCAACTCTTCCCTTTAGTAAACATTAGGGTTTTAAACCCTAAACTGAACTTTTCCCTTTAATCAGGATTAGGGTTTTAAACCATAAACTGAACCCTTCCCTTTAGTCAGCATTAGGGTTTTAAACCCTAAACTGAACTTTTCCCTTTAGTCAGCATTAGGGTTTTAAACCCTAAACTGAACTCTTCCCTTTAGTCAGCATTAGGGTTTTAAAACCTAAACTGAATTTTTCCCTTTAATCAGGATTAGGGTTTTAAACCCTAAACTGAACTTTTCCCTTTAATCAGGATTAGAGTTTTAAACCCTAAACTGAACTTTTCCCTTTAATCAGCATTAGGGTTTTAAACCCTAAACTGAACTTTTCCCTTTAGTCATCATTAGGGTTTTAAACCCTAAACTGAACTCTTCCCTTTAGTCAGCATTAGGGTTTTAAACCCTAAACTGAACTTTTTCCATTTAGTCATCATTAGGGTTTTAAACCCTAAACTGAACTCTTCCCTTTAGTCAGCATTAGGGTTTTAAACCCTAAACTGAACTTTTTCCATTTAGTCAGCATTAGGGTTTTAAACCCTAAACTGAACTTTTCCCTTTAATCAGGATTAGGGTTTTAAACCCTAAACTGAACTTTTTCCCTTTAGTCAGCATTAGGGTTTTAAACCCTAAACTGATCTCTTTCCTTTAGTTAGCATTAGGGTTTTAAACCCTAAACTGAACTTTTTTCCATTCAGTCAGCATTAGGGTTTTAAACCCTAAACTGAACTTTTTCCATTCAGTCAGCATTAGGGTTTTAAACCCTAAACTGAACTCTTTCCTTTAGTCAGCATTAGGGTTTTAAACCCTAAACTGAACTTTTTCCATTCAGTCAGCATTAGGGTTTTAAACCCTAAACTGAACTTTTTCCCTTTAGTCAGCATTAGGGTTTTAAACCCTAAACTGAACTTTTCCCTTTAGTCAGCATTAGGGTTTTAAACCCTAAACTGAACTTTTCCCTTTAGTCAGCATTAGGGTTTTAAACCCTAAACTGAACTTTTCCCTTTAGTCAGCATTAGGGTTTTAAACCCTAAACTGAACTTTTCCCTTTAGTCAGCATTAGGGTTTTAAACCCTAAACTGAACTTTTTCCATTTAGTCAGCATTAGGGTTTTAAACCCTAAACTGAACTCTTTCCTTTAGTCAACATTAGGGTTTTAAACCCTAAACTGAACTTTTCCCTTTAGTCAGCATTAGGGTTTTAAACCCTAAACTGAACTTTTCCCTTTAGTCAGCAGTAGGGTTTTAAACCCTAAACTGAACTTTTTCCATTTAGTCAGCATTAGGGTTTTAAACCCTAAACTGAACTTTTCCCTTTAATCAGGATTAGGGTTTTAAACCCTAAACTGAACTTTTTCCTTTAGCCAGCTTTAGGGTTTTAAACCCGAAACTAAACTTTTCCCCTTTAGTCAGTATTAGGGTTCTAAACCCTAAACTGAACTTTTCCCTTTAGTCAGCATTATGGTTTTAAACCCTAAAATGAACTCTTTCCTTTAGTCAGCATTAGGGTTTTAAACCTTGAACTGAACTCTTTCCTTTAGTTAGCATTAGGGTTTTAAACTTTAAACTGAACTCTTCCCTTTAGTCAGCATTAGGGTTTTAAACCCTAAACTGAACTTTTCCCTTTTTGTCAACATTAGGGTTTTAAACCTTAAACTAAACTCTTCCCTTTAGTCAGCATTAGGGTTTTAAACCCTAAACTGAACTTTTTCCATTTAGTCAGCATTAGGGTTTTAAACCCTAAACTGAACTCTTCCCTTTAGTCATCATTAGGGTTTTAAACCCTAAACTGAACTCTTCCCTTTAGTCAGCATTAGGGGTTTAAACCCTAAACTGAACTTTTCCCTTTAGTCAGCATTAGGATTTTAACCCTAAACTGAACTTTTCCCTTTAATCAGCATTAGGGTTTTAAACCCTAAACTGAACTTTTTCCTTTAGCCAGCATTAGGGTTTTAAACCCGAAACTAAACTTTTCCCTTTAGTCAACATTAGGGTTTTAAACCCTAAAATGAACTCTTTCCTTTAGTCAGCATTAGGGATTTAAACCTTGAACTGAACTCTTCCCTTTAGTCAGCATTAGGGTTTTAAACCCTAAACTGAACTCTTCCCTTTAGTCAGCATTAGGGTTTTAAACCCTAAACTGAACTTTTTCCATTTAGTCAGCATTAGGGTTTTAAACCCTAAACTGAACTTTTCCCTTTAATCAGGATTAGGGTTTTAAACTCTAAACTGAACTTTTTCCTTTAGCCAACATTAGGGTTTTAAACCCGAAACTAAACTTTTCCCCTTTAGTCAGCATTAGGGTTTTAAACCCTAAACTGAACTTTTCCCTTTAGTCAGCATTATGGTTTTAAACCCTAAAATGAACTCTTTCCTTTAGTCAGCATTAGGGTTTTAAACCTTGAACTGAACTCTTTCGTTTAGTCAGCATTAGGGTTTTAAACCTTAAACTGAACTCTTCTTTTTAGTCAGCATTGGGGTTTTAAACCCTAAACTGAACTTTTCCCTTTTTGTCAACATTAGGGTTTTAAACCTTAAACTGAACTCTTCCCTTTAGTCAGCATTAGGGTTTTAAACCCTAAACTGAACTTTTCCCTTTTTGTCAACATTAGGGTTTTAAACCTTAAACTAAACTCTTCCCTTTAGTCAGCATTAGGGTTTTAAACCCTAAACTGAACTTTTTCCATTTAGTCAGCATTAGGGTTTTAAACCCTAAACTGAACTCTTCCTTTTAGTCATCATTAGGGTTTTAAACCCTAAACTGAACTTTTCCCTTTAGTCAGCATTAGGGGTTTAAACCCTAAACTGAACTTTTCCCTTTAGTCAGCATTAGGATTTTAACCCTAAACTGAACTTTTCCCTTTCATCAGGATTAGGGTTTTAAACCCTAAACTGAACTTTTTCCTTTAGCCAGCATTAGGGTTTTAAACCCGAAACTAAACTTTTCCCTTTAGTCAACATAGGGTTTTAAACCCTAAACTGAACTCTTTCCTTTAGTCAGCATTAGGGTTTTAAACCTTGAACTGAACTCTTTCCTTTAGTCAGTATTAGGGTTTTAAACCTTAAACTGAACTCTTCCCTTTAGTCTGCATTAGGGTTTTAAACCCTAAACTGAACTCTTCCCTTTAGTCAGCATTAGGGTTTTAAACCCTAAACTGAACTTTTTCCATTTAGTCAGCATTAGGGTTTTAAACCCTAAACTGAACTTTTCCCTTTAATCAGGATTAGGGTTTTAAACCCTAAACTGAACTTTTTCCTTTAGCCAGCATTAGGGTTTTAAACCCGAAACTAAACTTTTCCCCTTTAGTCAGCATTAGGGTTTTAAACCCTAAACTGAACTTTTCCCTTTAGTCAGCATTATGGTTTTAAACCCTAAAATGAACTCTTTCCTTTAGTCAGCATTAGGGTTTTAAACCTTGAACTGAAATCATTCCTTTAGTCAGCATTAGGGTTTTAAACCTTAAACTGAACTCTTCTTTTTGGTCAGCATTGGGGTTTTAAACCCTAAACTGAACTTTTTCCTTTTTGTCAACATTAGGGTTTTAAACCTTAAACTGAACTCTTCCCTTTAGTCAGCATTAGGGTTTTAAACCCTAAACTGAACTTTTTCCATTTAGTCAGCATTAGGGTTTTAAACCCTAAGCTGAACTCTTCCCTTTAGTCATCATTAGGGTTTTAAACCCTAAACTGAACTTTTCCCTTTAGTCAGCATTAGGGTTTAAACCCTAAACTGAACTTTTCCCTTTAGTCAGGATTAGGGTTTTAAACCATAAACTGAACTCTTCCCTTTAGTCAGCATTAGGGTTTTAAACCCTAAACTGAACTTTTCCCTTTAGTCAGCATTAGGGTTTTAAACCCTAAACTGAACTTTTCCCTTTAGTCAGCATTAGGGTTTTAAAACCTAAACTGAATTTTTCCCTTTAATCAGGATTAGGGTTTTAAACCCTAAACTGAACTTTTCCCTTTAATCAGGATTAGGGTTTTAAACCCTAAACTGAACTTTTCCCTTTAGTCAGCATTAGGGTTTTAAACCCTAAACTGAACTTTTCCCTTTAGTCAGCATTAGGGTTTTAAACCCTAAACTGAACTTTTCCCTTTAGTCAGCATTAGGGTTTTAAACCCTAAACTGAACTTTTCCCTTTAGTCAGCATTAGGGTTTTAAACCCTAAACTGAACTCTTTCCTTTAGTCAGCATTAGGGTTTTAAACCTTAAACTGAACTCTTCCCTTTAGTCAGCATTAGGGTTTTAAACCCTAAACTGAACTTTTCCCTTTAATCAGGATTAGGGTTTTAAACCCTAAACTGAACTTTTCCCTTTGGTCAGCATTAGGGTTTTAAACCCTAAACTGAACTTTTCCCTTTAGTCAGCATTAGGGTTTTAAACCCTAAACTGAACTTTTTCCATTTAATCAGGATTAGGGTTTTAAACCCTAAACTGAACTTTTCCCTTTAGTCAGCATTAGGGTTTTAAACCCTAAACTGAACTCTTTCCTTTAGTCAGCATTAGGGTTTTAAACCCTAAACTGAACTTTTCCCTTTAGTCAGCATTAGGGTTTTAAACCCTAAACTGAACTTTTCCCTTTAGTCAGCAGTAGGGTTTTAAACCCTAAACTGAACTTTTTCCATTTAGTCAGCATTAGGGTTTTAAACCCTAAACTGAACTTTTCCCTTTAATCAGGATTAGGGTTTTAAACCCTAAACTGAACTTTTTCCTTTAGCCAGCTTTAGGGTTTTAAACCCGAAACTAAACTTTTCCCCTTTAGTCAGTATTAGGGTTCTAAACCCTAAACTGAACTTTTCCCTTTAGTCAGCATTATGGTTTTAAACCCTAAAATGAACTCTTTCCTTTAGTCAGCATTAGGGTTTTAAACCTTGAACTGAACTCTTTCCTTTAGTTAGTATTAGGGTTTTAAACTTTAAACTGAACTCTTCCCTTTAGTCAGCATTAGGGTTTTAAACCCTAAACTGAACTTTTTCCTTTTTGTCAACATTAGGGTTTTAAACCTTAAACTAAACTCTTCCCTTTAGTCAGCATTAGGGTTTTAAACCCTAAACTAAACTTTTTCCATTTAGTCAGCATTAGGGTTTTAAACCCTAAACTGAACTCTTCCCTTTAGTCATCATTAGGGTTTTAAACCCTAAACTGAACTCTTCCCTTTAGTCAGCATTAGGGGTTTAAACCCTAAACTGAACTTTTCCCTTTAGTCAGCATTAGGATTTTAACCCTAAACTGAACTTTTCGCTTTAATCAGGATTAGGGTTTTAAACCCTAAACTGAACTTTTTCCTTTAGCCAGCATTAGGGTTTTAAACCCGAAACTAAACTTTTCCCTTTAGTCAACATTAGGGTTTTAAACCCTAAAATGAACTCTTTCCTTTAGTCAGCATTAGGGATTTAAACCTTGAACTGAACTCTTTCCTTTAGTCAGCATTAGGGTTTTAAACCTTAAACTGAACTCTTCCCTTTAGTCAGCATTAGGGTTTTAAACCCTAAACTGAACTCTTCCCTTTAGTCAGCATTAGGGTTTTAAACCCTAAACTGAACTTTTTCCATTTAGTCAGCATTAGGGTTTTAAACCCTAAACTGAACTTTTCCCTTTAATCAGGATTAGGGTTTTAAACTCTAAACTGAACTTTTTCCTTTAGCCAACATTAGGGTTTTAAACCCGAAACTAAACTTTTCCCCTTTAGTCAGCATTAGGGTTTTAAACCCTAAACTGAACTTTTCCCTTTAGTCAGCATTATGGTTTTAAACCCTAAAATGAACTCTTTCCTTTAGTCAGCATTAGGGTTTTAAACCTTGAACTGAACTCTTTCGTTTAGTCAGCATTAGGGTTTTAAACCTTAAACTGAACTCTTCTTTTTAGTCAGCATTGGGGTTTTAAACCCTAAACTGAACTTTTCCCTTTTTGTCAACATTAGGGTTTTAAACCTTAAACTGAACTCTTCCCTTTAGTCAGCATTAGGGTTTTAAACCCTAAACTGAACTTTTCCCTTTTTGTCAACATTAGGGTTTTAAACCTTAAACTAAACTCTTCCCTTTAGTCAGCATTAGGGTTTTAAACCCTAAACTGAACTTTTTCCATTTAGTCAGCATTAGGGTTTTAAACCCTAAACTGAACTCTTCCCTTTAGTCATCATTAGGGTTTTAAACCCTAAACTGAACTTTTCCCTTTAGTCAGCATTAGGGGTTTAAACCCTAAACTGAACTTTTCCCTTTAGTCAGCATTAGGATTTTAACCCTAAACTGAACTTTTCCCTTTCATCAGGATTAGGGTTTTAAACCCTAAACTGAACTTTTTCCTTTAGCCAGCATTAGGGTTTTAAACCCGAAACTAAACTTTTCCCTTTAGTCAACATAGGGTTTTAAACCCTAAACTGAACTCTTTCCTTTAGTCAGCATTAGGGTTTTAAACCTTGAACTGAACTCTTTCCTTTAGTCAGTATTAGGGTTTTAAACCTTAAACTGAACTCTTCCCTTTAGTCTGCATTAGGGTTTTAAACCCTAAACTGAACTCTTCCCTTTAGTCAGCATTAGGGTTTTAAACCCTAAACTGAACTTTTTCCATTTAGTCAGCATTAGGGTTTTAAACCCTAAACTGAACTTTTCCCTTTAATCAGGATTAGGGTTTTAAACCCTAAACTGAACTTTTTCCTTTAGCCAGCATTAGGGTTTTAAACCCGAAACTAAACTTTTCCCCTTTAGTCAGCATTAGGGTTTTAAACCCTAAACTGAACTTTTCCCTTTAGTCAGCATTATGGTTTTAAACCCTAAAATGAACTCTTTCCTTTAGTCAGCATTAGGGTTTTAAACCTTGAACTGAAATCATTCCTTTAGTCAGCATTAGGGTTTTAAACCTTAAACTGAACTCTTCTTTTTGGTCAGCATTGGGGTTTTAAACCCTAAACTGAACTTTTTCCTTTTTGTCAACATTAGGGTTTTAAACCTTAAACTGAACTCTTCCCTTTAGTCAGCATTAGGGTTTTAAACCCTAAACTGAACTTTTTCCATTTAGTAGCATTAGGGTTTTAAACCCTAAGCTGAACTCTTCCCTTTAGTCATTATTAGGGTTTTAAACCCTAAACTGAACTTTTCCCTTTAGTCAGCATTAGGGTTTTAAACCCTAAACTGAACTTTTTCCTTTAGTCAGCATTAGGGTTTTAACCCTAAACTGAACTTTTCCCTTTAATCAGGATTAGGGTTTTAAACCCTAAATTGAACTTTTCCCTTTAGTCAGCATTAGGGTTTTAAACCCTAAACTGAACTTTTCCCTTTAGTCAACATTAGGGTTTTAAACCCTAAACTGAACTCTTTCCTTTAGTCAGCATTAGGGTTTTAAACCTTGAACTGAACTATTTCCTTTAGTCAGCATTAGGGTTTTAAACCTTAAACTGAACTCTTCCCTTTAGTCAGCATTAGGGTTTTAAACCCTAAACTGAACTCTTCCCTTTAGTCAGCATTAGGGTTTTAAACCCTAAACTGAACTTTACCCTTTAGTCAGCATTATGGTTTTAAACCCTAAACTGAACTTTTCCCTTTAGTCAGCATTATGGTTTTAAACCCTAAAATGAACTCTTTCCTTTAGTCAGCATTAGGGTTTTAACCCTAAACTGAACTTTTCCCTTTAATCAGGATTAGGGTTTTAAACCCTAAACTGAACTTTTTCCTTTAGCCAGCATTAGGGTTTTAAACCCGAAACTAAACTTTTCCCCTTTAGTCAGCATTAGGGTTTTAAACCCTAAACTGAACTTTTCCCTTTAGTCAGCATTATGGTTTTAAACCCTAAAATGAACTTTTCCCTTTAGTTAGCATTATGGTTTTAAACCCTAAAATGAACTCTTTCCTTTAGTCAGCATTAGGGTTTTAAACCTTAAACTGAACTCTTCTTTTTAGTCAGCATTGGGGTTTTAAACCCTAAACTGAACTTTTCCCTTTTTGTCAACATTAGGGTTTTAAACCTTAAACTGAACTCTTCCCTTTAGTCAGCATTAGGGTTTTAAACCCTAAACTGAAACTTTTTCCATTTAGTCAGCATTAGGGTTTTAAACCCTAAGCTGAACTCTTCCCTTTAGTCATCATTAGGGTTTTAAACCCTAAACTGAACTTTTCCCTTTAGTCAGCATTAGGGTTTAAACCCTAAACTGAACTTTTCCCTTTAGTCAGCATTAGGGTTTTAACCCTAAACTGAACTTTTCCCTTTAGTCAGCATTAGGGTTTTAAACCCTAAACTGAACTTTTCCCTTTAGTCAGCATTAGGGTTTTAAAACCTAAACTGAATTTTTCCCTTTAATCAGGATTAGGGTTTTAAACCCTAAACTGAACTTTTCCCTTTAATCAGGATTAGGGTTTTAAACCCTAAACTGAACTTTTCCCTTTAGTCAGCATTAGGGTTTTAAACCCTAAACTGAACTTTTCCCTTTAGTCAGCATTAGGGTTTTAAACCCTAAACTGAACTTTTCCCTTTAGTCAGCATTAGGGTTTTAAACCCTAAACTGAACTTTTCCCTTTAGTCAGCATTAGGGTTTTAAACCCTAAACTGAACTCTTTCCTTTAGTCAGCATTAGGGTTTTAAACCTTAAACTGAACTCTTCCCTTTAGTCAGCATTAGGGTTTTAAACCCTAAACTGAACTTTTCCCTTTAATCAGGATTAGGGTTTTAAACCCTAAACTGAACTTTTCCCTTTGGTCAGCATTAGGGTTTTAAACCCTAAACTGAACTTTTCCCTTTAGTCAGCATTAGGGTTTTAAACCCTAAACTGAACTTTTTCCATTTAATCAGGATTAGGGTTTTAAACCCTAAACTGAACTTTTCCCTTTAGTCAGCATTAGGGTTTTAAACCCTAAACTGAACTCTTTCCTTTAGTCAGCATTAGGGTTTTAAACCCTAAACTGAACTTTTCCCTTTAGTCAGCATTAGGGTTTTAAACCCTAAACTGAACTTTTCCCTTTAGTCAGCAGTAGGGTTTTAAACCCTAAACTGAACTTTTTCCATTTAGTCAGCATTAGGGTTTTAAACCCTAAACTGAACTTTTCCCTTTAATCAGGATTAGGGTTTTAAACCCTAAACTGAACTTTTTCCTTTAGCCAGCTTTAGGGTTTTAAACCCGAAACTAAACTTTTCCCCTTTAGTCAGTATTAGGGTTCTAAACCCTAAACTGAACTTTTCCCTTTAGTCAGCATTATGGTTTTAAACCCTAAAATGAACTCTTTCCTTTAGTCAGCATTAGGGTTTTAAACCTTGAACTGAACTCTTTCCTTTAGTCAGCATTAGGGTTTTAAACCTTAAACTGAACTCTTCCCTTTAGTCAGCATTAGGGTTTTAAACCCTAAACTGAACTTTTCCCTTTGGTCAGCATTAGGGTTTTAAACCCTAAACTGAAACTTTTCCCTTTGGTCAGCATTAGGGTTTTAAACCCTAAACTGAACTTTTTCCATTTAGTCAGCATTAGGGTTTTAAACCCTAAACTGAACTTTTCCCTTTAATCAGGATTAGGGTTTTAAACGCTAAACTGAACTCTTCCCTTTAGTCAGCATTAGGGTTTTAAACCCTAAACTGAACTTTTCCCTTTAGTCAGCATTAGGGTTTTAAACCCTAAACTGAACTTTTCCCTTTAGTCAGCATTAGGGTTTTAAACCCTAAACTGAACTTTTCCCTTTAGTCAGCATTAGGTTTTTCAACCCTAAACTGAACTCTTTCCTTTAGTCAGTATTAGGGTTTTAAACCTTGAACTTAACTTTTTCCTTTAGTCAGTATTAGGGTTTTAAACCTTAAACTGAACTCTTCCCTTTAGTCAGCATTAGGGTTTTAAACCCTAAACTGAACTTTTCCCTTTAGTCAGCATTAGGGTTTTAAACCCTAAACTGAACTTTTCCCTTTAGTCAGCATTAGGGTTTTAAACCCTAAACTGAACTCTTTCCTTTAGTCAGCATTAGGGTTTTAAACCCTAAACTGAACTCTTTCCTTTAGTCAGCATTAGGGTTTTAAACCTTAAACTCAACTCTTCCCTTTAGTCAACATTAGGGTTTTAAACCCTAAACTGAACTTTTCCCTTTAATCAGGATTAGGGTTTTAAACCATAAACTGAACTCTTCCCTTTAGTCAGCATTAGTGTTTTAAACCCTAAACTGAACTTTTCCCTTTAGTCAGCATTAGGTTTTTAAACCCTAAACTGAACTTTTCCCTTTAGTCAGCATTAGGGTTTTAAACCCTAAACTGAACTTTTCCCTTTAGTCAGTATTAGGGTTTTAAACCCTAAACTGAACTTTTCCCTTTAGTCAGCATTAGGGTTTTAAACCCTAAACTGAACTCTTTCCTTTAGTCAGCATTAGGGTTTTAAACCTTAAACTGAACTCTTCCCTTTAGTCAGCATTAGGGTTTTAAACCCTAAACTGAACTTTTCCCTTTAATCAGGATTAGGGTTTTAAACCCTAAACTGAACTTTTCCCTTTGGTCAGCATTAGGGTTTTAAACCCTAAACTGAACTTTTCCCTTTAGTCAGCATTAGGGTTTTAAACCCTAAACTGAACTTTTTCCATTTAATCAGGATTAGGGTTTTAAACCCTAAACTGAACTTTTCCCTTTAGTCAGCATTAGGGTTTTAAACCCTAAACTGAACTCTTTCCTTTAGTCAGCATTAGGGTTTTAAACCCTAAACTGAACTTTTCCCTTTAGTCAGCATTAGGGTTTTAAACCCTAAACTGAACTTTTCCCTTTAGTCAGCAGTAGGGTTTTAAACCCTAAACTGAACTTTTTCCATTTAGTCAGCATTAGGGTTTTAAACCCTAAACTGAACTTTTCCCTTTAATCAGGATTAGGGTTTTAAACCCTAAACTGAACTTTTTCCTTTAGCCAGCTTTAGGGTTTTAAACCCGAAACTAAACTTTTCCCCTTTAGTCAGTATTAGGGTTCTAAACCCTAAACTGAACTTTTCCCTTTAGTCAGCATTATGGTTTTAAACCCTAAAATGAACTCTTTCCTTTAGTCAGCATTAGGGTTTTAAACCTTGAACTGAACTCTTTCCTTTAGTCAGCATTAGGGTTTTAAACCTTAAACTGAACTCTTCCCTTTAGTCAGCATTAGGGTTTTAAACCCTAAACTGAACTTTTCCCTTTGGTCAGCATTAGGGTTTTAAACCCTAAACTGAAACTTTTCCCTTTGGTCAGCATTAGGGTTTTAAACCCTAAACTGAACTTTTTCCATTTAGTCAGCATTAGGGTTTTAAACCCTAAACTGAACTTTTCCCTTTAATCAGGATTAGGGTTTTAAACGCTAAACTGAACTCTTCCCTTTAGTCAGCATTAGGGTTTTAAACCCTAAACTGAACTTTTCCCTTTAGTCAGCATTAGGGTTTTAAACCCTAAACTGAACTTTTCCCTTTAGTCAGCATTAGGGTTTTAAACCCTAAACTGAACTTTTCCCTTTAGTCAGCATTAGGTTTTTCAACCCTAAACTGAACTCTTTCCTTTAGTCAGTATTAGGGTTTTAAACCTTGAACTTAACTTTTTCCTTTAGTCAGTATTAGGGTTTTAAACCTTAAACTGAACTCTTCCCTTTAGTCAGCATTAGGGTTTTAAACCCTAAACTGAACTTTTCCCTTTAGTCAGCATTAGGGTTTTAAACCCTAAACTGAACTTTTCCCTTTAGTCAGCATTAGGGTTTTAAACCCTAAACTGAACTCTTTCCTTTAGTCAGCATTAGGGTTTTAAACCCTAAACTGAACTCTTTCCTTTAGTCAGCATTAGGGTTTTAAACCTTAAACTCAACTCTTCCCTTTAGTCAACATTAGGGTTTTAAACCCTAAACTGAACTTTTCCCTTTAATCAGGATTAGGGTTTTAAACCATAAACTGAACTCTTCCCTTTAGTCAGCATTAGTGTTTTAAACCCTAAACTGAACTTTTCCCTTTAGTCAGCATTAGGGTTTTTAAACCCTAAACTGAACTTTTCCTTTTAGTCAGGA
The DNA here is from genome assembly GCF_000393655.2 of Nicotiana sylvestris. Classification (NCBI taxonomy): domain Eukaryota; kingdom Viridiplantae; phylum Streptophyta; class Magnoliopsida; order Solanales; family Solanaceae; genus Nicotiana; species Nicotiana sylvestris. The sequence continues at coordinate 75,422 of NW_027184357.1, read as the reverse complement.
TTAGGGTTTTAAACCCTAAACTGAACTTTTTCCATTTAGTCAGGATTAGGGTTTTAAACCCTAAACTGAACTTTTCCCTTTAATCAGCATTAGGGTTTTAAACCCTAAACTGAACTTTTCCCTTTAGTCAGCATTAGGGTTTTAAACCCTAAACTGAACTTTTCCCTTTAGTCAGCATTAGGGTTTTAAACCCTAAACTGAACTTTTCCCTTTAGTTAGCATTAGGGTTTTAAACCCTAAACTGAACTTTTCCCTTTAGTCAGCATTAGGGTTTTAAACCTTAAACTGAACTCTTCCCTTTAGTTAGCATTAGGGTTTTAAACCCTAAACTGAACTTTTCCCTTTAATCAGGATTAGGGTTTTAAACCCTAAACTGAACTTTTCCCTTTAGTCAGCATTAGGGTTTTAAACCCTAAACTGAACTTTTCCCTTTAGTCAGCATTAGGGTTTTAAACCCTAAACTGAACTTTTCCCTTTAGTCAGCATTAGCGTTTTAAACCCTAAACTGAACTTTTCCCTTTAGTCAGCATTAGGGTTTTAAACCCTAAACTGAACTCTTTCCTTTAGTCAGCATTAGGGTTTTAAACCTTGAACTGAACTCTTCCCTTTAGTCAGCATTAGGGTTTTAAACCCTAAACTGAACTTTTCCCTTTAATCAGGATTAGGGTTTTAAACCCTAAACTGAACTTTTCCCTTTGGTCAGCATTAGGGTTTTAAACCCTAAACTAAACTTATTCCATTTAGTCAGCATTAGGGTTTTAAACCCTAAACTGAACTCTTCCCTTTAGTCATCATTAGGGTTTTAAACCCTAAAATGAACTCTTCCCTTTAGTCAGCATTAGGGTTTCAAACCCTAAACTAAACTTTTTCCATTTAGTCAGCATTAGGGTTTTAAACCCTAAACTGAACTTTTCCCTTTAATCAGGATTAGGGTTTTAAACCCTAAACTGAACTTTTCCCTTTAGTCAGCATTAGCGTTTTAAACCCTAAACTGAACTCTTTCCTTTAGTCAGCATTAGGGTTTTAAACCTTGAACTGAACTCTTTCCTTTAGTCAGCATTAGGGTTTTAAACCTTAAACTGAACTCTTCCCTTTAGTCAGCATTAGGGTTTTAAACCCTAAACTGAACTTTTCCCTTTAATTAGGATTAGGGTTTTAAACCCTAAACTGAACTTTTCCCTTTGGTCAGCATTAGGGTTTTAAACCCTAAACTGAACTTTTTCCATTTAGTCAGCATTAGGGTTTTAAACCCTAAACTGAACTCTTCCCTTTAGTCATCATTAGGGTTTTAAACCCTAAACTGAACTCTTCCCTTTAGTCAGCATTAGGGTTTTAAACCCTAAACTAAACTTTTTCCATTTAGTCAGCATTAGGGTTTTAAACCCTAAACTGAACTCTTCCCTTTAGTCAGCATTAGGGTTTTAAACCCTAAACTGAACTTTTCCCTTTAGTCAGCATTAGGGTTTTAAACCCTAAACTGAACTTTTTCCATTTAGTCAGCATTAGGGTTTTAAACCCTAAACTGAACTCTTCCCTTTAGTCAGCATTAGGGTTTTAAACCCTAAACTAAACTTTTTCCATTTAGTCAGCATTAGGGTTTTAAACCCTAAACTGAACTTTTCCCTTTAATCAGGATTAGGGTTTTAAACGCTAAACTGAACTCTTCCCTTTAGTCAGCATTAGGGTTTTAAACCCTAAACTGAACTTTTCCCTTTAATCAGGATTAGGGTTTTAAACCCTAAACTGAACTTTTCCCTTTAGTCAGCATTAGGGTTTTAAACCCTAAACTGAACTTTTCCCTTTAGTCAGCATTAGGGTTTTAAACCTTAAACTGAACTTTTTCCATTTAGTCAGCATTAGGGTTTTAAACCCTAAACTGAACTCTTCCCTTTAGTCAGCATTAGGGTTTTAAACCCTAAACTAAACTTTTTCCATTTAGTCAGCATTAGGGTTTTAAACCCTAAACTGAACTTTTCCCTTTAATCAGGATTAGGGTTTTAAACGCTAAACTGAACTCTTCCCTTTAGTCAGCATTAGGGTTTTAAACCCTAAACTGAATTTTTCCCTTTAGTCAGCATTAGGGTTTTAAACCCTAAACTGAACTTTTCCCTTTAGTCAGCATTAGGGTTTTAAACCCTAAACTGAACTTTTCCCTTTAGTCAGCATTAGGTTTTTCAACCCTAAACTGAACTCTTTCCTTTAGTCAGTATTAGGGTTTTAAACCTTGAACTTAACTTTTTCCTTTAGTCAGTATTAGGGTTTTAAACCTTAAACTGAACTCTTCCCTTTAGTCAGCATTAGGGTTTTAAACCCTAAACTGAACTTTTCCCTTTAGTCAGCATTAGGGTTTTAAACCCTAAACTGAATTCTTTCCTTTAGTCAGCATTAGGGTTTTAAACCCTAAACTGAACTCTTTCCTTTAGTCAGCATTAGGGTTTTAAACCTTAAACTCAACTCTTCCCTTTAGTCAACATTAGGGTTTTAAACCCTAAACTGAACTTTTCCCTTTAATCAGGATTAGGGTTTTAAACCATAAACTGAACTCTTCCCTTTAGTCAGCATTAGGGTTTTAAACCCTAAACTGAACTTTTCCCTTTAGTCAGCATTACGGTTTTAAACCCTAAACTGAACTTTTCCCTTTAGTCAGCATTAGGGTTTTAAACCCTAAACTGAACTTTTTCCATTTAGTCAGCATTAGGGTTTTAAACCCTAAACTGAACTTTTCCCTTTAATCAGGATTAGGGTTTTAAACCCTAAACTGAACTTTTCCCTTTAATCAGGATTAGAGTTTTAAACCCTATACTGAACTTTTCCCTTTAATTAGCATTAGGGTTTTAAACCCTAAACTGAACTTTTCCCTTTAGTCAGCATTAGGGTTTTAAACCCTAAACTGAACTTTTCCCTTTAGTCAGCATTAGGGTTTTAAACCCTAAACTGAACTCTTTCCTTTAGTCAGCATTAGGGTTTTAAACCTTAAACTGAACTCTTCCCTTTAGTCAGCATTAGGGTTTTAAACCCTAAACTGAACTTTTCCCTTTAGTCAGCATTAGAGTTTTAAACCCTAAACTGAACTTTTCCCTTTAGTCAGCATTAGGGTTTTAAACCCTAAACTGAACTTTTCCCTTTAGTCAGTATTAGGGTTTTAAACCCTAAACTGAACTTTTCCCTTTAGTCAGCATTAGGGTTTTAAACCCTAAACTGAACTCTTTCCTTTAGTCAGCATTAGGGTTTTAAACCCTAAACTGAACTCTTTCCTTTAGTCAGCATTAGGGTTTTAAACCTTAAACTCAACTCTTCCCTTTAGTCAACATTAGGGTTTTAAACCCTAAACTGAACTTTTCCCTTTAATCAGGATTAGGGTTTTAAACCATAAACTGAACTCTTCCCTTTAGTCAGCATTAGGGTTTTAAACCCTAAACTGAACTTTTCCCTTTAGTCAGCATTAGGGTTTTAAACCCTAAACTGAACTTTTCCCTTTAGTCAGCATTAGTGTTTTAAACCCTAAACTGAACTTTTTCCATTTAGTCAGCATTAGGGTTTTAAACCCTAAACTGAATTTTTCCCTTTAATCAGGATTAGGGTTTTAAACCCTAAACTGAACTTTTCCCTTTACTCAGGATTAGGGTTTTAAACCCTAAACTGAACTTTTCCCTTTAGTCAGCATTAGGGTTTTAAACCCTAAACTGAACTTTTCCCTTTAGTCAGCATTAGGGTTTTAAACCCTAAACTAAACTTTTCCCTTTAGTCAGCATTAGGGTTTTAAACCCTAAACTGAACTTTTTCCATTTAGTCAGCATTAGGGTTTTAAACCTTAAACTGAACTCTTCCCTTTAGTCAGCATTAGTGTTTTAAACCCTAAACTGAACTTTTCCCTTTAGTCAGCATTAGGGTTTTAAACCATAAACTGAACTTTTCCCTTTAGTCAGCATTAGCGTTTTAAACCCTAAACTGAACTCTTTCCTTTAGTCAGCATTAGGGTTTTAAACCTTGAACTGAACTCTTTCCTTTAGTCAGCATTAGGGTTTTAAACCTTAAACTGAACTCTTCCCTTTAGTCAGCATTAGGGTTTTAAACCCTAAACTGAACTTTTCCCTTTAATCAGGATTAGGGTTTTAAACCCTAAACTGAACTTTTCCCTTTAGTCAGCATTAGGGTTTTAAACCCTAAACTGAACTTTTCCCTTTAGTCAGCATTAGCGTTTTAAACCCTAAACTGAACTCTTTCCTTTAGTCAGCATTAGGGTTTTAAACCTTGAACTGAACTCTTTCCTTTAGTCAGCATTAGGGTTTTAAACCTTAAACTGAACTCTTCCCTTTAGTCAGCATTAGGGTTTTAAACCCTAAACTGAACTTTTCCCTTTGGTCAGCATTAGGGTTTTAAACCCTAAACTGAACTTTTCCCTTTAGTCAGCATTAGGGTTTTAAACCCTAAACTGAACTTTTTCCATTTAGTCAGCATTAGGGTTTTAAACCCTAAACTGAACTTTTCCCTTTAATCAGGATTAGGGTTTTAAACCCTAAACTGAACTTTTTCCTTTAGCCAGCATTAGGGTTTTAAACCCGAAACTAAACTTTTCCCCTTTAGTCAGCATTAGGGTTTTAAACCCTAAACTGAACTTTTCCCTTTAGTCAGCATTATGGTTTTAAACCCTAAAATGAACTCTTTCCTTTAGTCAGCATTAGGGTTTTAAACCTTGAACTGAACTCTTTCCTTTAGTCAGCATTAGGGTTTTAATCCTTAAACTGAACTATTCTTTTTAGTCAGCATTGGGGTTTTAAACCCTAAACTGAACTTTTCCCTTTTTGTCAACATTAGGGTTTTAAACCTTAAACTGAACTCTTCCCTTTAGTCAGCATTAGGATTTTAAACCCTAAACTGAAATTTTTCCATTTAGTCAGCATTAGGGTTTTAAACCCTAAGCTGAACTCTTCCCTTTAGTCATCATTAGGGTTTTAAACCCTAAACTGAACTTTTCCCTTTAATCAGGATTAGGGTTTTAAACCCTAAACTGAACTTTTTCCTTTAGCCAGCATTAGGGTTTTAAACCCGAAACTAAACTTTTCCCTTTTGTCAACATTACGGTTTTAAACCCTAAACTGAACTCTTTCCTTTAGTCAGCATTAGGGTTTTAAACCTTGAACTGAACGCTTTCCTTTAGTTCAGTATTAGGGTTTTAAACCCTAAACTAAACTTTTCCCTATAGTCAGCATTAGGGTTTTAAACCCTAAACTAAACTTTTCCCTTTAGTCAGCATTAGGGTTTTAAACCCTAAACTGAACTCTTTCCTTTAGTCAGCATTAGGGTTTTAAACCCTAAACTGAACTCTTTCCTTTAGTCAGCATTAGGGTTTTAAACCTTAAACTCAACTCTTCCCTTTAGTCAGTATTAGGGTTTTAAACCCTAAACTGAACTTTTCCCTTTAATCAGGATTAGGGTTTTAAACCATAAACTGAACTCTTCCCTTTAGTCAGCTTTAGTGTTTTAAACCCTAAACTGAACTTTTCCCTTTGGTCAGCATTAGGGTTTTAAACCCTAAACTGAACTTTTCCCTTTAGTCAGCATTAGGGTTTTAAACCCTAAACTGAACTTTTCCCTTTAATCAGGATTAGGGTTTTAAACCCTAAACTGAACTTTTCCCTTTGGTCAGCATTAGGGTTTTAAACCCTAAACTGAACTTTTTCCATTTAGTCAGCATTAGGGTTTTAAACCCTAAACTGAACTTTTCCCTTTAATCAGGATTAGGGTTTTAAACCCTAAACTGAACTTTTTCCTTTAGCCAGCATTAGGGTTTTAAACCCGAAACTAAACTTTTCCCCTTTAGTCAGCATTAGGGTTTTAAACCCTAAACTGAACTTTTTCCTTTAGTCAGCATTATGGTTTTAAACCCTAAAATGAACTCTTTCCTTTAGTCAGCATTAGGGTTTTAAACCTTGAACTGAACTCTTTCCTTTAGTCAGCATTAGGGTTTTAATCCTTAAACTGAACTATTCTTTTTAGTCAGCATTGGGGTTTTAAACCCTAAACTGAACTTTTCCCTTTTTGTCAACATTAGGGTTTTAAACCTTAAACTGAACTCTTCCCTTTAGTCAGCATTAGGATTTTAAACCCTAAACTGAAATTTTTCCATTTAGTCAGCATTAGGGTTTTAAACCCTAAGCTGAACTCTTCCCTTTAGTCATCATTAGGGTTTTAAACCCTAAACTGAACTTTTCCCTTTAATCAGGATTAGGGTTTTAAACCCTAAACTGAACTTTTTCCTTTAGCCAGCATTAGGGTTTTAAACCCGAAACTAAACTTTTCCCTTTTGTCAACATTACGGTTTTAAACCCTAAACTGAACTCTTTCCTTTAGTCAGCATTAGGGTTTTAAACCTTGAACTGAACGCTTTCCTTTAGTTCAGTATTAGGGTTTTAAACCCTAAACTAAACTTTTCCCTATAGTCAGCATTAGGGTTTTAAACCCTAAACTAAACTTTTCCCTTTAGTCAGCATTAGGGTTTTAAACCCTAAACTGAACTCTTTCCTTTAGTCAGCATTAGGGTTTTAAACCCTAAACTGAACTCTTTCCTTTAGTCAGCATTAGGGTTTTAAACCTTAAACTCAACTCTTCCCTTTAGTCAGTATTAGGGTTTTAAACCCTAAACTGAACTTTTCCCTTTAATCAGGATTAGGGTTTTAAACCATAAACTGAACTCTTCCCTTTAGTCAGCTTTAGTGTTTTAAACCCTAAACTGAACTTTTCCCTTTGGTCAGCATTAGGGTTTTAAACCCTAAACTGAACTTTTCCCTTTAGTCAGCATTAGGGTTTTAAACCCTAAACTGAACTTTTCCCTTTACTCAGGATTAGGGTTTTAAACCCTAAACTGAACTTTTCCCTTTAGTCAGCATTAGGGTTTTAAACCCTAAACTGAACTTTTCCCTTTAGTCAGCATTAGGGTTTTAAACCCTAAACTGAACTCTTTCCTTTAGTCAGCATTAGGGTTTTAAACCTTAAACTGAACTCTTCCCTTTAGTCAGCATTAGGGTTTTAAACCCTAAACTGAACTTTTCCCTTTAGTCAGCATTAGGGTTTTAAACCCTAAACTGAACTTTTCCCTTTAGTCAGCATTAGCGTTTTAAACCCTAAACTGAACTCTTTCCTTTAGTCAGCATTAGGGTTTTAAACCTTGAACTGAACTCTTTCCTTTAGTCAGCATTAGGGTTTTAAACCTTAAACTGAACTCTTCCCTTTAGTCAGCATTAGGGTTTTAAACCCTAAACTGAACTTTTCCCTTTAATCAGGATTAGGGTTTTAAACCCTAAACTGAACTTTTCCCTTTAGTCAGCATTAGGGTTTTAAACCCTAAACTGAACTTTTCCCTTTAGTCAGCATTAGGGTTTTAAACCTTAAACTGAACTTTTTCCATTTAGTCAGCATTAGGGTTTTAAACCCTAAACTGAACTCTTCCCTTTAGTCAGCATTAGGGTTTTAAACCCTAAACTGAACTCTTCCCTTTAGTCAGCATTAGGGTTTTAAACCCTAAACTGAACTTTTCCCTTTAATTAGGATTAGGGTTTTAAACCCTAAACTGAACTTTTCCCTTTAGTCAGCATTAGGGTTTTAAACCCTAAACTGAACCTTTCCCTTTAGTCAGCATTAGGTTTTTCAACCCTAAACTGAACTCTTTCCTTTAGTCAGCATTAGGGTTTTAAACCCTAAACTGAACTCTTTCCTTTAGTCAGCATTAGGGTTTTAAACCTTAAACTGAACTCTTCCCTTTAGTCAGCATTAGGGTTTTAAACCCTAAACTGAACTTTTCCCTTTAGTCAGCATTAGGGTTTTAAACCCTAAACTGAACTTTTCCCTTTAGTCAGCATTAGGGTTTTAAACCTTAAACTGAACTCTTCCCTTTAGTCAGCATTAAAGTTTTAAACCCTAAACTGAACTTTTCCCTTTAGTCAGCATTAGGGTTTTAAACCCTAAACTGAACTTTTCCCTTTAGTCAGCATTAGCGTTTTAAACCCTAAACTGAACTCTTTCCTTTAATCAGGATTAGGGTTTTAAACCCTAAACTGAACTTTTCCCTTTGGTCAGCATTAGGGTTTTAAACCCTAAACTGAACTTTTCCCTTTAGTCAGCATTAGGGTTTTAAACCCTAAACTAAACTTTTTCCATTTAGTCAGCATTAGGGTTTTAAACCCTAAACTGAACTTTTCCCTTTAATCAGGATTAGGGTTTTAAACGCTAAACTGAACTCTTCCCTTTAGTCAGCATTAGGGTTTTAAACCCTAAACTGAACTTTTCCCTTTAATCAGGATTAGGGTTTTAAACCCTAAACTGAACTTTTCCCTTTAGTCAGCATTAGGGTTTTAAACCCTAAACTGAACTTTTCCCTTTAGTCAGCATTAGGTTTTTCAACCCTAAACTGAACTCTTTCCTTTAGTCAGTATTAGGGTTTTAAACCTTGAACTTAACTCTTTCCTTTAGTCAGCATTAGGGTTTTAAACCTTAAACTGAACTCTTCCCTTTAGTCAGCATTAGGGTTTTAAACCCTAAACTGAACTTTTCCCTTTAGTCAGCATTAGGGTTTTAAACCCTAAACTGAACTTTTCCCTTTAGTCAGCATTAGGGTTTTAAACCCTAAACTGAACTCTTTCCTTTAGTCAGCATTAGGGTTTTAAACCTTAAACTGAACTCTTCCCTTTAGTCAGCATTAGGGTTTTAAACCCTAAACTGAACTTTTCCCTTTAGTCAGCATTAGAGTTTTAAACCCTAAACTGAACTTTTCCCTTTAGTCAGCATTAGGGTTTTAAACCCTAAACTGAACTTTTCCCTTTAGTCAGCATTAGGGTTTTAAACCCTAAACTGAACTTTTCTCTTTAGTCAGCATTAGCGTTTTAAACCCTAAACTGAACTCTTTCCTTTAGTCAGCATTAGGGTTTTAAACCCTAAACTGAACTCTTTCCTTTAGTCAGCATTAGGGTTTTAAACCTTAAACTCAACTCTTCCCTTTAGTCAACATTAGGGTTTTAAACCCTAAACTGAACTTTTCCCTTTAATCAGGATTAGGGTTTTAAACCATAAACTGAACTCTTCCCTTTAGTCAGCATTAGGGTTTTAAACCCTAAACTGAACTTTTCCCTTTAGTCAGCATTAGGGTTTTAAACCCTAAACTGAACTTTTCCCTTTAGTCAGCATTAGTGTTTTAAACCCTAAACTGAACTTTTTCCATTTAGTCAGCATTAGGGTTTTAAACCCTAAACTGAATTTTTCCCTTTAATCAGGATTAGGGTTTTAAACCCTAAACTGAACTTTTCCCTTTACTCAGGATTAGGGTTTTAAACCCTAAACTGAACTCTTCCCTTTAGTCAGCATTAGGGTTTTAAACCCTAAACTGAACTTTTCCCTTTAATCAGGATTAGGGTTTTAAACCCTAAACTGAACTTTTCCCTTTAGTCAGCATTAGGGTTTTAAACCCTAAACTGAACCTTTCCCTTTAGTCAGCATTAGGTTTTTCAACCCTAAACTGAACTCTTTCCTTTAGTCAGTATTAGGGTTTTAAACCTTGAACTTAACTCTTTCCTTTAGTCAGCATTAGGGTTTTAAACCTTAAACAGAACTCTTCCCTTTGGTCAGCATTAGGGTTTTAAACACTAAACTGAACTTTTCCCTTTAGTCAGCATTAGGGTTTTAAACCCTAAACTGAACTTTTCCCTTTAGTCAGCATTAGGGTTTTAAACCCTAAACTGAATTCTTTCCTTTAGTCAGCATTAGGGTTTTAAACCCTAAACTGAACTCTTTCCTTTAGTCAGCATTAGGGTTTTAAACCTTAAACTCAACTCTTCCCTTTAGTCAACATTAGGGTTTTAAACCCTAAACTGAACTTTTCCCTTTAATCAGGATTAGGGTTTTAAACCATAAACTGAACTCTTCCCTTTAGTCAGCATTAGGGTTTTAAACCCTAAACTGAACTTTTCCCTTTAGTCAGCATTACGGTTTTAAACCCTAAACTGAACTTTTCCCTTTAGTCAGCATTAGGGTTTTAAACCCTAAACTGAACTTTTTTCATTTAGTCAGCATTAGGGTTTTAAACCCTAAACTGAACTTTTCCCTTTAATCAGGATTAGGGTTTTAAATCCTAAACTGAACTTTTCCCTTTAATCAGGATTAGAGTTTTAAACCCTAAACTGAACATTTCCCTTTAATTAGCATTAGGGTTTTAAACCCTAAACTGAACTTTTCCCTTTAGTCAGCATTAGGGTTTTAAACCCTAAACTGAACTTTTCCCTTTAGTCAGCATTAGGGTTTTAAACCCTAAACTGAACTCTTTCCTTTAGTCAGGATTAGAGTTTTAAACCCTATACTGAACTTTTCCCTTTAATTAGCATTAGGGTTTTAAACCCTAAACTGAACTTTTCCCTTTAGTCAGCATTAGGGTTTTAAACCCTAAACTGAACTTTTCCCTTTAGTCAGCATTAGGGTTTTAAACCCTAAACTGAACTCTTTCCTTTAGTCAGCATTAGGGTTTTAAACCTTAAACTGAACTCTTCCCTTTAGTCAGCATTAGGGTTTTAAACCCTAAACTGAACTTTTCCCTTTAGTCAGCATTAGAGTTTTAAACCCTAAACTGAACTTTTCCCTTTAGTCAGCATTAGGGTTTTAAACCCTAAACTGAACTTTTCCCTTTAGTCAGTATTAGGGTTTTAAACCCTAAACTGAACTTTTCCCTTTAGTCAGCATTAGGGTTTTAAACCCTAAACTGAACTCTTTCCTTTAGTCAGCATTAGGGTTTTAAACCCTAAACTGAACTCTTTCCTTTAGTCAGCATTAGGGTTTTAAACCTTAAACTCAACTCTTCCCTTTAGTCAACATTAGGGTTTTAAACCCTAAACTGAACTTTTCCCTTTAATCAGGATTAGGGTTTTAAACCATAAACTGAACTCTTCCCTTTAGTCAGCATTAGGGTTTTAAACCCTAAACTGAACTTTTCCCTTTAGTCAGCATTAGGGTTTTAAACCCTAAACTGAACTTTTCCCTTTAGTCAGCATTAGTGTTTTAAACCCTAAACTGAACTTTTCCCTTTAGTCAGCATTAGGGTTTTAAACCCTAAACTGAATTTTTCCCTTTAATCAGGATTAGGGTTTTAAACCCTAAACTGAACTTTTCCCTTTACTCAGGATTAGGGTTTTAAACCCTAAACTGAACTTTTCCCTTTAGTCAGCATTAGGGTTTTAAACCCTAAACTGAACTTTTCCCTTTAGTCAGCATTAGGGTTTTAAACCCTAAACTGAACTTTTCCCTTTAGTAAGCATTAGGGTTTTAAACCCTAAACTGAACTTTTTCCATTTAGTCAGCATTAGGGTTTTAAACCTTAAACTGAACTCTTCCCTTTAGTCAGCATTAGTGTTTTAAACCCTAAACTGAACTTTTCCCTTTAGTCAGCATTAGGGTTTTAAACCATAAACTGAACTTTTCCCTTTAGTCAGCATTAGCGTTTTAAACCCTAAACTGAACTCTTTCCTTTAGTCAGCATTAGGGTTTTAAACCTTGAACTGAACTCTTTCCTTTAGTCAGCATTAGGGTTTTAAACCTTAAACTGAACTCTTCCCTTTAGTCAGCATTAGGGTTTTAAACCCTAAACTGAACTTTTCCCTTTAATCAGGATTAGGGTTTTAAACCCTAAACTGAACTTTTCCCTTTAGTCAGCATTAGGGTTTTAAACCCTAAACTGAACTTTTCCCTTTAGTCAGCATTAGCGTTTTAAACCCTAAACTGAACTCTTTCCTTTAGTCAGCATTAGGGTTTTAAACCTTGAACTGAACTCTTTCCTTTAGTCAGCATTAGGGTTTTAAACCTTAAACTGAACTCTTCCCTTTAGTCAGCATTAGGGTTTTAAACCCTAAACTGAACTTTTTCCCTTTAATCAGGATTAGGGTTTTAAACCCTAAACTGAACTTTTCCCTTTGGTCAGCATTAGGGTTTTAAACCCTAAACTGAACTTTTTCCATTTAGTCAGCATTAGGGTTTTAAACCCTAAACTGAACTTTTCCCTTTAATCAGGATTAGGGTTTTAAACCCTAAACTGAACTTTTTCCTTTAGCCAGCATTAGGGTTTTAAACCCGAAACTAAACTTTTCCCCTTTAGTCAGCATTAGGGTTTTAAACCCTAAACTGAACTTTTCCCTTTAGTCAGCATTATGGGTTTTAAACCCTAAACTGAACTTTTCCCTTTACTCAGGATTAGGGTTTTAAACCCTAAACTGAACTTTTCCCTTTAGTCAGCATTAGGGTTTTAAACCCTAAACTGAACTTTTCCCTTTAGTCAGCATTAGGGTTTTAAACCCTAAACTGAACTCTTTCCTTTAGTCAGCATTAGGGTTTTAAACCTTAAACTGAACTCTTCCCTTTAGTCAGCATTAGGGTTTTAAACCCTAAACTGAACTTTTCCCTTTAGTCAGCATTAGGGTTTTAAACCCTAAACTGAACTTTTCCCTTTAGTCAGCATTAGCGTTTTAAACCCTAAACTGAACTCTTTCCTTTAGTCAGCATTAGGGTTTTAAACCTTGAACTGAACTCTTTCCTTTAGTCAGCATTAGGGTTTTAAACCTTAAACTGAACTCTTCCCTTTAGTCAGCATTAGGGTTTTAAACCCTAAACTGAACTTTTCCCTTTAGTCAGGGATTAGGGTTTTAAACCCTAAACTGAACTTTTCCCTTTGGTCAGCATTAGGGTTTTAAACCCTAAACTGAACTTTTCCCTTTAGTCAGCATTAGGGTTTTAAACCTTAAACTGAACTTTTTCCATTTAGTCAGCATTAGGGTTTTAAACCCTAAACTGAACTCTTCCCTTTAGTCAGCATTAGGGTTTTAAACCCTAAACTGAACTCTTCCCTTTAGTCAGCATTAGGGTTTTAAACCCTAAACTGAACTTTTCCCTTTAATCAGGATTAGGGTTTTAAACCCTAAACTGAACTTTTCCCTTTAGTCAGCATTAGGGTTTTAAACCCTAAACTGAACCTTTCCCTTTAGTCAGCATTAGGTTTTTCAACCCTAAACTGAACTCTTTCCTTTAGTCAGTATTAGGGTTTTAAACCTTGAACTTAACTCTTTCCTTTAGTCAGCATTAGGGTTTTAAACCTTAAACAGAACTCTTCCCTTTAGTCAGCATTAGGGTTTTAAACCCTAAACTGAACTTTTCCCTTTAGTCAGCATTAGGGTTTTAAACCCTAAACTGAACTTTTCCCTTTAGTCAGCATTAGGGTTTTAAACCCTAAACTGAACTCTTTCCTTTAGTCAGCATTAGGGTTTTAAACCCTAAACTAAACTCTTTCCTTTAGTCAGCATTAGGGTTTTAAACCTTAAACTCAACTCTTCCCTTTAGTCAACATTAGGGTTTTAAACCCTAAACTGAACTTTTCCCTTTAATCAGGATTAGGGTTTTAAACCATAAACTGAACTCTTCCCTTTAGTCAGCATTAGGGTTTTAAAACCCTAAACTGAACTTTTCCCTTTAGTCAGCATTAGGGTTTTAAACCCTAAACTGAACTTTTCCCTTTAGTCAGCATTAGGGTTTTAAACCCTAAACTGAACTTTTTCCATTTAGTCAGCATTAGGGTTTTAAACCCTAAACTGAACTTTTCCCTTTAATCAGGATTAGGGTTTTAAATCCTAAACTGAACTTTTCCCTTTAATCAGGATTAGAGTTTTAAACCCTAAACTGAACATTTCCCTTTAATTAGCATTAGGGTTTTAAACCCTAAACTGAACTTTTCCCTTTAGTCAGCATTAGGGTTTTAAACCCTAAACTGAACTTTTCCCTTTAGTCAGCATTAGGGTTTTAAACCCTAAACTGAACTCTTTCCTTTAGTCAGCATTAGGGTTTTAAACCTTAAACTGAACTCTTCCCTTTAGTCAGCATTAGGGTTTTAAACCCTAAACTGAACTTTTCCCTTTAGTCAGCATTAGGGTTTTAAACCCTAAACTGAACTTTTCCCTTTAGTCAGCATTAGGGTTTTAAACCTTAAACTGAACTCTTCCCTTTAGTCAGCATTAAAGTTTTAAACCCTAAACTGAACTTTTCCCTTTAGTCAGCATTAGGGTTTTAAACCCTAAACTGAACTTTTCCCTTTAGTCAGCATTAGCGTTTTAAACCCTAAACTGAACTCTTTCCTTTAATCAGGATTAGGGTTTTAAACCCTAAACTGAACTTTTCCCTTTGGTCAGCATTAGGGTTTTAAACCCTAAACTGAACTTTTCCCTTTAGTCAGCATTAGGGTTTTAAACCCTAAACTGAACTCTTTCCTTTAGTCAGCATTAGGGTTTTAAACCTTAAACTCAACTCTTTCCCTTTAGTCAGTATTAGGGTTTTAAACCCTAAACTGAACTTTTCCCTTTAATCAGGATTAGGGTTTTAAACCATAAACTGAACTCTTCCCTTTAGTCAGCTTTAGTGTTTTAAACCCTAAACTGAACTTTTCCCTTTGGTCAGCATTAGGGTTTTAAACCCTAAACTGAACTTTTCCCTTTAGTCAGCATTAGGGTTTTAAACCCTAAACTGAACTTTTCCCTTTACTCAGGATTAGGGTTTTAAACCCTAAACTGAACTTTTCCCTTTAGTCAGCATTAGGGTTTTAAACCCTAAACTGAACTTTTCCCTTTAGTCAGCATTAGGGTTTTAAACCCTAAACTGAACTTTTCCCTTTAGTCAGCATTAGGGTTTTAAACCTTAAACTGAACTCTTCCCTTTAGTTAGCATTAGGGTTTTAAACCCTAAACTGAACTTTTCCCTTTAGTCAGCATTAGGGTTTTAAACCCTAAACTGAACTTTTCCCTTTAGTCAGCATTAGCGTTTTAAACCCTAAACTGAACTCTTTCCTTTAGTCAGCATTAGGGTTTTAAACCTTGAACTGAACTCTTTCCTTTAGTCAGCATTAGGGTTTTAAACCTTAAACTGAACTCTTCCCTTTAGTCAGCATTAGGGTTTTAAACCCTAAACTGAACTTTTCCCTTTAATCAGGATTAGGGTTTTAAACCCTAAACTGAACTTTTCCCTTTGGTCAGCATTAGGGTTTTAAACCCTAAACTGAACTTTTCCCTTTAGTCAGCATTAGGGTTTTAAACCTTAAACTGAACTTTTTCCATTTAGTCAGCATTAGGGTTTTAAACCCTAAACTGAACTCTTCCCTTTAGTCAGCATTAGGGTTTTAAACCCTAAACTGAACTCTTCCCTTTAGTCAGCATTAGGGTTTTAAACCCTAAACTGAACTTTTCCCTTTAATCAGGATTAGGGTTTTAAACCCTAAACTGAACTTTTCCCTTTAGTCAGCATTAGGGTTTTAAACCCTAAACTGAACCTTTCCCTTTAGTCAGCATTAGGTTTTTCAACCCTAAACTGAACTCTTTCCTTTAGTCAGTATTAGGGTTTTAAACCTTGAACTTAACTCTTTCCTTTAGTCAGCATTAGGGTTTTAAACCTTAAACAGAACTCTTCCCTTTAGTCAGCATTAGGGTTTTAAACCCTAAACTGAACTTTTCCCTTTAGTCAGCATTAGGGTTTTAAACCCTAAACTGAACTTTTCCCTTTAGTCAGCATTAGGGTTTTAAACCCTAAACTGAACTCTTTCCTTTAGTCAGCATTAGGGTTTTAAACCCTAAACTAAACTCTTTCCTTTAGTCAGCATTAGGGTTTTAAACCTTAAACTCAACTCTTCCCTTTAGTCAACATTAGGGTTTTAAACCCTAAACTGAACTTTTCCCTTTAATCAGGATTAGGGTTTTAAACCATAAACTGAACTCTTCCCTTTAGTCAGCATTAGGGTTTTAAAACCCTAAACTGAACTTTTCCCTTTAGTCAGCATTAGGGTTTTAAACCCTAAACTGAACTTTTCCCTTTAGTCAGCATTAGGGTTTTAAACCCTAAACTGAACTTTTTCCATTTAGTCAGCATTAGGGTTTTAAACCCTAAACTGAACTTTTCCCTTTAATCAGGATTAGGGTTTTAAATCCTAAACTGAACTTTTCCCTTTAATCAGGATTAGAGTTTTAAACCCTAAACTGAACATTTCCCTTTAATTAGCATTAGGGTTTTAAACCCTAAACTGAACTTTTCCCTTTAGTCAGCATTAGGGTTTTAAACCCTAAACTGAACTTTTCCCTTTAGTCAGCATTAGGGTTTTAAACCCTAAACTGAACTCTTTCCTTTAGTCAGCATTAGGGTTTTAAACCTTAAACTGAACTCTTCCCTTTAGTCAGCATTAGGGTTTTAAACCCTAAACTGAACTTTTCCCTTTAGTCAGCATTAGGGTTTTAAACCCTAAACTGAACTTTTCCCTTTAGTCAGCATTAGGGTTTTAAACCTTAAACTGAACTCTTCCCTTTAGTCAGCATTAAAGTTTTAAACCCTAAACTGAACTTTTCCCTTTAGTCAGCATTAGGGTTTTAAACCCTAAACTGAACTTTTCCCTTTAGTCAGCATTAGCGTTTTAAACCCTAAACTGAACTCTTTCCTTTAATCAGGATTAGGGTTTTAAACCCTAAACTGAACTTTTCCCTTTGGTCAGCATTAGGGTTTTAAACCCTAAACTGAACTTTTCCCTTTAGTCAGCATTAGGGTTTTAAACCCTAAACTAAACTTTTTCCATTTAGTCAGCATTAGGGTTTTAAACCCTAAACTGAACTTTTCCCTTTGGTCAGCATTTGGGTTTTAAACCCTAAACTGAACTTTTCTCTTTAGTCAGCATTAGGGTTTTAAACCCTAAACTGAACTTTTCCCTTTAGTCAGCATTAGCGTTTTAAACCCTAAACTGAACTCTTTCCTTTAGTCAGTATTAGGGTTTTAAACCTTGAACTGAACTCTTTCCTTTAGTCAGCATTAGGGTTTTAAACCTTGAACTGAACTCTTTCCTTTAGTCAGCATTAGGGTTTTAAACCCTAAACTGAATTTTTCCCTTTAATCAGGATTAGGGTTTTAAACCCTAAACTGAACTTTTCCCTTTGGTCAGCATTAGGGTTTTAAACCCTAAACTGAACTTTTTCCATTTAGTCAGCATTAGGGTTTTAAACCCTAAACTGAACTTTTCCCTTTAATCAGGATTAGGGTTTTAAACCCTAAACTGAACTTTTTCCTTTAGCCAGCATTAGGGTTTTAAACCCGAAACTAAACTTTTCCCCTTTAGTCAGCATTAGGGTTTTAAACCCTAAACTGAACTTTTCCCTTTAGTCAGCATTATGGTTTTAAACCCTAAAATGAACTCTTTCCTTTAGTCAGCATTAGGGTTTTAAACCTTGAACTGAACTCTTTCCTTTAGTCAGCATTAGGGTTTTAAACCCTAAACAGAACTATTCTTTTTAGTCAGCATTGGGGTTTTAAACCCTAAACTGAACTTTTCCCTTTTTGTCAACATTAGGGTTTTAAACCTTAAACTGAACTCTTCCCTTTAGTCAGCATTAGGATTTTAAACCCTAAACTGAAATTTTTCCATTTAGTCAGCATTAGGGTTTTAAACCCTAAGCTGAACTCTTCCCTTTAGTCATCATTAGGGTTTTAAACCCTAAACTGAACTTTTCCCTTTAATCAGGATTAGGGTTTTAAACCCTAAACTGAACTTTTTCCTTTAGCCAGCATTAGGGTTTTAAACCCGAAACTAAACTTTTCCCTTTTGTCAACATTACGGTTTTAAACCCTAAACTGAACTCTTTCCTTTAGTCAGCATTAGGGTTTTAAACCTTGAACTGAACTCTTTCCTTTAGTTCAGTATTAGGGTTTTAAACCCTAAACTAAACTTTTCCCTATAGTCAGCATTAGGGTTTTAAACCCTAAACTAAACTTTTCCCTTTAGTCAGCATTAGGGTTTTAAACCCTAAACTGAACTCTTTCCTTTAGTCAGCATTAGGGTTTTAAACCCTAAACTGAACTCTTTCCTTTAGTCAGCATTAGGGTTTTAAACCTTAAACTCAACTCTTCCCTTTAGTCAGTATTAGGGTTTTAAACCCTAAACTGAACTTTTCCCTTTAATCAGGATTAGGGTTTTAAACCATAAACTGAACTCTTCCCTTTAGTCAGCTTTAGTGTTTTAAACCCTAAACTGAACTTTTCCCTTTGGTCAGCATTAGGGTTTTAAACCCTAAACTGAACTTTTCCCTTTAGTCAGCATTAGGGTTTTAAACCCTAAACTGAACTTTTCCCTTTACTCAGGATTAGGGTTTTAAACCCTAAACTGAACTTTTCCCTTTAGTCAGCATTAGGGTTTTAAACCCTAAACTGAACTTTTCCCTTTAGTCAGCATTAGGGTTTTAAACCCTAAACTGAACTCTTTCCTTTAGTCAGCATTAGGGTTTTAAACCTTAAACTGAACTCTTCCCTTTAGTCAGCATTAGGGTTTTAAACCCTAAACTGAACTTTTCCCTTTAGTCAGCATTAGGGTTTTAAACCCTAAACTGAACTTTTCCCTTTAGTCAGCATTAGCGTTTTAAACCCTAAACTGAACTCTTTCCTTTAGTCAGCATTAGGGTTTTAAACCTTGAACTGAACTCTTTCCTTTAGTCAGCATTAGGGTTTTAAACCTTAAACTGAACTCTTCCCTTTAGTCAGCATTAGGGTTTTAAACCCTAAACTGAACTTTTCCCTTTAGTCCAGGATTAGGGTTTTAAACCCTAAACTGAACTTTTCCCTTTGGTCAGCATTAGGGTTTTAAACCCTAAACTGAACTTTTCCCTTTAGTCAGCATTAGGGTTTTAAACCTTAAACTGAACTTTTTCCATTTAGTCAGCATTAGGGTTTTAAACCCTAAACTGAACTCTTCCCTTTAGTCAGCATTAGGGTTTTAAACCCTAAACTGAACTCTTCCCTTTAGTCAGCATTAGGGTTTTAAACCCTAAACTGAACTTTTCCCTTTAATCAGGATTAGGGTTTTAAACCCTAAACTGAACTTTTCCCTTTAGTCAGCATTAGGGTTTTAAACCCTAAACTGAACCTTTCCCTTTAGTCAGCATTAGGTTTTTCAACCCTAAACTGAACTCTTTCCTTTAGTCAGTATTAGGGTTTTAAACCTTGAACTTAACTCTTTCCTTTAGTCAGCATTAGGGTTTTAAACCTTAAACAGAACTCTTCCCTTTAGTCAGCATTAGGGTTTTAAACCCTAAACTGAACTTTTCCCTTTAGTCAGCATTAGGGTTTTAAACCCTAAACTGAACTTTTCCCTTTAGTCAGCATTAGGGTTTTAAACCCTAAACTGAACTCTTTCCTTTAGTCAGCATTAGGGTTTTAAACCCTAAACTAAACTCTTTCCTTTAGTCAGCATTAGGGTTTTAAACCTTAAACTCAACTCTTCCCTTTAGTCAACATTAGGGTTTTAAACCCTAAACTGAACTTTTCCCTTTAATCAGGATTAGGGTTTTAAACCATAAACTGAACTCTTCCCTTTAGTCAGCATTAGGGTTTTAAAACCCTAAACTGAACTTTTCCCTTTAGTCAGCATTAGGGTTTTAAACCCTAAACTGAACTTTTCCCTTTAGTCAGCATTAGGGTTTTAAACCCTAAACTGAACTTTTTCCATTTAGTCAGCATTAGGGTTTTAAACCCTAAACTGAACTTTTCCCTTTAATCAGGATTAGGGTTTTAAATCCTAAACTGAACTTTTCCCTTTAATCAGGATTAGAGTTTTAAACCCTAAACTGAACATTTCCCTTTAATTAGCATTAGGGTTTTAAACCCTAAACTGAACTTTTCCCTTTAGTCAGCATTAGGGTTTTAAACCCTAAACTGAACTTTTCCCTTTAGTCAGCATTAGGGTTTTAAACCCTAAACTGAACTCTTTCCTTTAGTCAGCATTAGGGTTTTAAACCTTAAACTGAACTCTTCCCTTTAGTCAGCATTAGGGTTTTAAACCCTAAACTGAACTTTTCCCTTTAGTCAGCATTAGGGTTTTAAACCCTAAACTGAACTTTTCCCTTTAGTCAGCATTAGGGTTTTAAACCTTAAACTGAACTCTTCCCTTTAGTCAGCATTAAAGTTTTAAACCCTAAACTGAACTTTTCCCTTTAGTCAGCATTAGGGTTTTAAACCCTAAACTGAACTTTTCCCTTTAGTCAGCATTAGCGTTTTAAACCCTAAACTGAACTCTTTCCTTTAATCAGGATTAGGGTTTTAAACCCTAAACTGAACTTTTCCCTTTGGTCAGCATTAGGGTTTTAAACCCTAAACTGAACTTTTCCCTTTAGTCAGCATTAGGGTTTTAAACCCTAAACTAACTTTTTCCATTTAGTCAGCATTAGGGTTTTAAACCCTAAACTGAACTTTTCCCTTTAATCAGGATTAGGGTTTTAAACGCTAAACTGAACTCTTCCCTTTAGTCAGCATTAGGGTTTTAAACCCTAAACTGAACTTTTCCCTTTAATCAGGATTAGGGTTTTAAACCCTAAACTGAACTTTTCCCTTTAGTCAGCATTAGGGTTTTAAACCCTAAACTGAACTTTTCCCTTTAGTCAGCATTAGGTTTTTCAACCCTAAACTGAACTCTTTCCTTTAGTCAGTATTAGGGTTTTAAACCTTGAACTTAACTCTTTCCTTTAGTCAGCATTAGGGTTTTAAACCTTAAACTGAACTCTTCCCTTTAGTCAGCATTAGGGTTTTAAACCCTAAACTGAACTTTTCCCTTTAGTCAGCATTAGAGTTTTAAACCCTAAACTGAACTCTTTCCTTTAGTCAGCATTAGGGTTTTAAACCCTAAACTGAACTCTTTCCTTTAGTCAGCATTAGGGTTTTAAACCTTAAACTCAACTCTTCCCTTTAGTCAACATTAGGGTTTTAAACCCTAAACTGAACTTTTCCCTTTAATCAGGATTAGGGTTTTAAACCATAAACTGAACTCTTCCCTTTAGTCAGCATTAGTGTTTTAAACCCTAAACTGAACTTTTCCCTTTAGTCAGCATTAGGGTTTTAAACCCTAAACTGAACTTTTCCTTTTAGTCAGCATTAGGGTTTTAAACCCTAAACTGAACTTTTTCCATTTAGTCAGCATTAGGGTTTTAAACCCTAAACTGAACTTTTCCCTTTAATCAGGATTAGGGTTTTAAACCCTAAACTGAACTTTTCCCTTTAATCAGGATTAGAGTTTTAAACCCTAAACTGAACTTTTCCCTTTAATCAGCATTAGGGTTTTAAACTCTAAACTGAACTTTTCCCTTTAGTCAGCATTAGGGTTTTAAACCCTAAACTGAACTTTTCCCTTTAGTCAGCATTAGGGTTTTAAACCCTAAACTGAACTTTTCCCTTTAGTTAGCATTAGGGTTTTAAACCCTAAACTGAACTTTTCCCTTTAGTCAGCATTAGGGTTTTAAACCTTAAACTGAACTCTTCCCTTTAGTCAGCATTAGGGTTTTAAACCCTAAACTGAACTTTTCACTTTAATCAGGATTAGGGTTTTAAACCCTAAACTGAACTTTTCCCTTTAGTCAGCATTAGGGTTTTAAACCCTAAACTGAACTTTTCCCTTTAGTCAGCATTAGGGTTTTAAACCCTAAACTGAACTTTTCCCTTTAGTCAGCATTAGCGTTTTAAACCCTAAACTGAACTCTTTCCTTTAGTCAGCATTAGGGTTTTAAACCTTGAACTGAACTCTTTCCTTTAGTCAGCATTAGGGTTTTAAACCTTAAACTGAACTCTTCCCTTTAGTCAGCATTAGGGTTTTAAACCCTAAACTGAACTTTTCCCTTTAATCAGGATTAGGGTTTTAAACCCTAAACTGAACTTTTCCCTTTGGTCAGCATTAGGGTTTTAAACCCTAAACTGAACTTTTTCCATTTAGTCAGCATTAGGGTTTTAAACCCTAAACTGAACTCTTCCCTTTAGTCATCAATTAGGGTTTTAAACCCTAAACTGAACTCTTCCCTTTAGTCAGCATTAGGGTTTTAAACCCTAAACTAAACTTTTTCCATTTAGTCAGCATTAGGGTTTTAAACCCTAAACTGAACTCTTCCCTTTAGTCAGCATTAGGGTTTTAAACCCTAAACTGAACTTTTCCCTTTAGTCAGCATTAGCGTTTTAAACCCTAAACTGAACTCTTTCCTTTAATCAGGATTAGGGTTTTAAACCCTAAACTGAACTTTTCCCTTTGGTCAGCATTAGGGTTTTAAACCCTAAACTGAACTTTTCCCTTTAGTCAGCATTAGGGTTTTAAACCTTAAACTGAACTTTTTCCATTTAGTCAGCATTAGGGTTTTAAACCCTAAACTGAACTCTTCCCTTTAGTCAGCATTAGGGTTTTAAACCCTAAACTAAACTTTTTCCATTTAGTCAGCATTAGGGTTTTAAACCCTAAACTGAACTTTTCCCTTTAATCAGGATTAGGGTTTTAAACGCTAAACTGAACTCTTCCCTTTAGTCAGCATTAGGGTTTTAAACCCTAAACTGAACTTTTCCCTTTAATCAGGATTAGGGTTTTAAACCCTAAACTGAACTTTTCCCTTTAGTCAGCATTAGGGTTTTAAACCCTAAACTGAACTTTTCCCTTTAGTCAGCATTAGGTTTTTCAACCCTAAACTGAACTCTTTCCTTTAGTCAGTATTAGGGTTTTAAACCTTGAACTTAACTTTTTCCTTTAGTCAGTATTAGGGTTTTAAACCTTAAACTGAACTCTTCCCTTTAGTCAGCATTAGGGTTTTAAACCCTAAACTGAACTTTTCCCTTTAGTCAGCATTAGGGTTTTAAACCCTAAATTGAACTTTTCCCTTTAGTCAGCATTAGGGTTTTAAACCCTAAACTGAACTTTTCCCTTTAGTCAGCATTAGGTTTTTCAACCCTAAACTGAACTCTTTCCTTTAGTCAGCATTAGGGTTTTAAACCCTAAACTGAAACTCTTTCCTTTAGTCAGCATTAGGGTTTTAAACCTTAAACTCAACTCTTCCCTTTAGTCAACATTAGGGTTTTAAACCCTAAACTGAACTTTTCCCTTTAATCAGGATTAGGGTTTTAAACCATAAACTGAACTCTTCCCCTTTAGTCAGCATTAGGGTTTTAAAACCCTAAACTGAACTTTTCCCTTTAGTCAGCATTAGGGTTTTAAACCCTAAACTGAACTTTTCCCTTTAGTCAGCATTAGGGTTTTAAACCCTAAACTGAACTTTTTCCATTTAGTCAGCATTAGGGTTTTAAACCCTAAACTGAACTTTTCCCTTTAATCAGGATTAGGGTTTTAAATCCTAAACTGAACTTTTCCCTTTAATCAGGATTAGAGTTTTAAACCCTAAACTGAACATTTCCCTTTAATTAGCATTAGGGTTTTAAACCCTAAACTGAACTTTTCCCTTTAGTCAGCATTAGGGTTTTAAACCCTAAACTGAACTTTTCCCTTTAGTCAGCATTAGGGTTTTAAACCCTAAACTGAACTCTTTCCTTTAGTCAGCATTAGGGTTTTAAACCTTAAACTGAACTCTTTCCCTTTAGTCAGCATTAGGGTTTTAAACCCTAAACTGAACTTTTCCCTTTAGTCAGCATTAGGGTTTTAAACCCTAAACTGAACTTTTCCCTTTAGTCAGCATTAGGGTTTTAAACCTTAAACTGAACTCTTCCCTTTAGTCAGCATTAAAGTTTTAAACCCTAAACTGAACTTTTCCCTTTAGTCAGCATTAGGGTTTTAAACCCTAAACTGAACTTTTCCCTTTAGTCAGCATTAGCGTTTTAAACCCTAAACTGAACTCTTTCCTTTAATCAGGATTAGGGTTTTAAACCCTAAACTGAACTTTTCCCTTTAGTCAGCATTAGGGTTTTAAACCCTAAACTGAACTTTTCCCTTTAGTCAGCATTAGAGTTTTAAACCCTAAACTAAACTTTTTCCATTTAGTCAGCATTAGGGTTTTAAACCCTAAACTGAACTTTTCCCTTTAATCAGGATTAGGGTTTTAAACGCTAAACTGAACTCTTCCCTTTAGTCAGCATTAGGGTTTTAAACCCTAAACTGAACTTTTCCCTTTAATCAGGATTAGGGTTTTAAACCATAAACTGAACTTTTCCCTTTAGTCAGCATTAGGGTTTTAAACCCTAAACTGAACTTTTCCCTTTAGTCAGCATTAGGTTTTTCAACCCTAAACTGAACTCTTTCCTTTAGTCAGTATTAGGGTTTTAAACCTTGAACTTAACTCTTTCCTTTAGTCAGCATTAGGGTTTTAAACCTTAAACTGAACTTTTCCCTTTAGTCAGCATTAGGGTTTTAAACCCTAAACTGAACTTTTCCCTTTAGTCAGCATTAGAGTTTTAAACCCTAAACTGAACTCTTTCCTTTAGTCAGCATTAGGGTTTTAAACCCTAAACTGAACTCTTTCCTTTAGTCAGCATTAGGGTTTTAAACCTTAAACTCAACTCTTCCCTTTAGTCAACATTAGGGTTTTAAACCCTAAACTGAACTTTTCCCTTTAATCAGGATTAGGGTTTTAAACCATAAACTGAACTCTTTCCCTTTAGTCAGCATTAGTGTTTTAAACCCTAAACTGAACTTTTCCCTTTAGTCAGCATTAGGGTTTTAAACCCTAAACTGAACTTTTCCTTTTAGTCAGCATTAGGGTTTTAAACCCTAAACTGAACTTTTTCCATTTAGTCAGCATTAGGGTTTTAAACCCTAAACTGAACTTTTCCCTTTAATCAGGATTAGGGTTTTAAACCCTAAACTGAACTTTTCCCTTTAATCAGGATTAGAGTTTTAAACCCTAAACTGAACTTTTCCCTTTAATCAGCATTAGGATTTTAAACTCTAAACTGAACTTTTCCCTTTAGTCAGCATTAGGGTTTTAAACCCTAAACTGAACTTTTCCCTTTAGTCAGCATTAGGGTTTTAAACCCTAAACTGAACTTTTCCCTTTAGTTAGCATTAGGGTTTTAAACCCTAAACTGAACTTTTCCCTTTAGTCAGCATTAGGGTTTTAAACCCTAAACTGAACTTTTCCCTTTAGTCAGCATTAGGGTTTTAAACCCTAAACTGAACTTTTCACTTTAATCAGGATTAGGGTTTTAAACCCTAAACTGAACTTTTCCCTTTAGTCAGCATTAGGGTTTTAAACCCTAAACTGAACTTTTCCCTTTAGTCAGCATTAGGGTTTTAAACCCTAAACTGAACTTTTCCCTTTAGTCAGCATTAGCGTTTTAAACCCTAAACTGAACTCTTTCCTTTAGTCAGCATTAGGGTTTTAAACCCTAAACTGAACTCTTTCCTTTAGTCAGCATTAGGGTTTTAAACCTTAAACTGAACTTTTCCCTTTAGTCAGCATTAGGGTTTTAAACCCTAAACTGAACTTTTCCCTTTAATCAGGATTAGGGTTTTAAACCCTAAACTGAACTTTTCCCTTTGGTCAGCATTAGGGTTTTAAACCCTAAACTGAACTTTTTCCATTTAGTCAGCATTAGGGTTTTAAACCCTAAACTGAACTCTTCCCTTTAGTCATCATTAGGGTTTTAAACCCTAAACTGAACTCTTCCCTTTAGTCAGCATTAGGGTTTTAAACCCTAAACTGAACTTTTTCCATTTAGTCAGCATTAGGGTTTTAAACCCTAAACTGAACTTTTCCCTTTAGTCAGCATTAGGGTTTTAAACCCTAAACTGAACTTTTCCCTTTAGTCAGCATTAGCGTTTTAAACCCTAAACTGAACTCTTTCCTTTAATCAGGATTAGGGTTTTAAACCCTAAACTGAACTTTTCCCTTTAGTCAGCATTAGGGTTTTAAACCCTAAACTGAACTTTTCCCTTTAGTCAGCATTAGGGTTTTAAACCTTAAACTGAACTTTTTCCATTTAGTCAGCATTAGGGTTTTAAACCCTAAACTGAACTCTTCCCTTTAGTCAGCATTAGGGTTTTAAACCCTAAACTAAACTTTTTCCATTTAGTCAGCATTAGGGTTTTAAACCCTAAACTGAACTTTTCCCTTTAATCAGGATTAGGGTTTTAAACGCTAAACTGAACTCTTCCCTTTAGTCAGCATTAGGGTTTTAAACCCTAAACTGAACTTTTCCCTTTAATCAGGATTAGGGTTTTAAACCCTAAACTGAACTTTTCCCTTTAGTCAGCATTAGGGTTTTAAACCCTAAACTGAACTTTTCCCTTTAGTCAGCATTAGGTTTTTCAACCCTAAACTGAACTCTTTCCTTTAGTCAGTATTAGGGTTTTAAACCCTAAACTGAACTTTTCCCTTTAGTCAGTATTAGGGTTTTAAACCCTAAACTGAACTTTTCCCTTTAGTCAGCATTAGGGTTTTAAACCCTAAACTGAACTTTTCCCTTTAGTCAGCATTAGGGTTTTAAACCCTAAACTGAACTTTTCCCTTTAGTCAGCATTAGGGTTTTAAACCCTAAACTGAACTCTTTCCTTTAGTCAGCATTAGGGTTTTAAACCCTAAACTGAACTCTTTCCTTTAGTCAGCATTAGGGTTTTAAACCTTAAACTCAACTCTTCCCTTTAGTCAACATTAGGGTTTTAAACCCTAAACTGAACTTTTCCCTTTAATCAGGATTAGGGTTTTAAACCATAAACTGAACTCTTTCCCTTTAGTCAGCATTAGTGTTTTAAACCCTAAACTGAACTTTTCCCTTTAGTCAGCATTAGGGTTTTAAACCCTAAACTGAACTTTTCCTTTTAGTCAGCATTAGGGTTTTAAACCCTAAACTGAACTTTTTCCATTTAGTCAGGATTAGGGTTTTAAACCCTAAACTGAACTTTTCCCTTTAATCAGCATTAGGGTTTTAAACCCTAAACTGAACTTTTTCCTTTAGTCAGCATTAGGGTTTTAAACCCTAAACTGAACTTTTCCCTTTAGTCAGCATTAGGGTTTTAAACCCTAAACTGAACTTTTCCCTTTAGTTAGCATTAGGGTTTTAAACCCTAAACTGAACTTTTCCCTTTAGTCAGCATTAGGGTTTTAAACCTTAAACTGAACTCTTCCCTTTAGTTAGCATTAGGGTTTTAAACCCTAAACTGAACTTTTCCCTTTAATCAGGATTAGGGTTTTAAACCCTAAACTGAACTTTTCCCTTTAGTCAGCATTAGGGTTTTAAACCCTAAACTGAACTTTTCCCTTTAGTCAGCATTAGGGTTTTAAACCCTAAACTGAACTTTTCCCTTTAGTCAGCATTAGCGTTTTAAACCCTAAACTGAACTCTTTCCTTTAGTCAGCATTAGGGTTTTAAACCTTGAACTGAACTCTTTCCTTTAGTCAGCATTAGGGTTTTAAACCTTGAACTGAACTCTTTCCCTTTAGTCAGCATTAGGGTTTTAAACCCTAAACTGAACTTTTCCCTTTAATCAGGATTAGGGTTTTAAACCCTAAACTGAACTTTTCCCTTTGGTCAGCATTAGGGTTTTAAACTCTAAACTAAACTTATTCCATTTAGTCAGCATTAGGGTTTTAAACCCTAAACTGAACTCTTCCCTTTAGTCATCATTAGGGTTTTAAACCCTAAAATGAACTCTTCCCTTTAGTCAGCATTAGGGTTTCAAACCCTAAACTAAACTTTTTCCATTTAGTCAGCATTAGGGTTTTAAACCCTAAACTGAACTTTTCCCTTTAATCAGGATTAGGGTTTTAAACCCTAAACTGAACTTTTCCCTTTAGTCAGCATTAGCGTTTTAAACCCTAAACTGAACTCTTTCCTTTAGTCAGCATTAGGGTTTTAAACCTTGAACTGAACTCTTTCCTTTAGTCAGCATTAGGGTTTTAAACCCTAAACTGAACTTTTCCCTTTAGTCAGCATTAGGGTTTTAAACCCTAAACTGAACTTTTCCCTTTAATTAGGATTAGGGTTTTAAACCCTAAACTGAACTTTTCCCTTTGGTCAGCATTAGGGTTTTAAACCCTAAACTGAACTTTTTCCATTTAGTCAGCATTAGGGTTTTAAACCCTAAACTGAACTCTTCCCTTTAGTCATCATTAGGGTTTTAAACCCTAAACTGAACTCTTCCCTTTAGTCAGCATTAGGGTTTTAAACCCTAAACTAAACTTTTTCCATTTAGTCAGCATTAGGGTTTTAAACCCTAAACTGAACTCTTCCCTTTAGTCAGCATTAGGGTTTTAAACCCTAAACTGAACTTTTCCCTTTAGTCAGCATTAGCGTTTTAAACCCTAAACTGAACTCTTTCCTTTAATCAGGATTAGGGTTTTAAACCCTAAACTGAACTTTTCCCTTTGGTCAGCATTAGGGTTTTAAACCCTAAACTGAACTCTTTCCTTTAGTCAGCATTAGGGTTTTAAACCCTAAACTGAACTTTTTCCATTTAGTCAGCATTAGGGTTTTAAACCCTAAACTGAACTCTTTCCTTTAGTCAGCATTAGGGTTTTAAACCCTAAACTAAACTTTTTCCATTTAGTCAGCATTAGGGTTTTAAACCCTAAACTGAACTTTTTCCTTTAATCAGGATTAGGGTTTTAAACGCTAAACTGAACTCTTCCCTTTAGTCAGCATTAGGGTTTTAAACCCTAAACTGAACTCTTCCCTTTAGTCAGCATTAGGGTTTTAAACCCTAAACTGAACTTTTCCCTTTAGTCAGCATTAGGGTTTTAAACCCTAAACTGAACTTTTCCCTTTAGTCAGCATTAGGTTTTTCAACCCTAAACTGAACTCTTTCCTTTAGTCAGTATTAGGGTTTTAAACCTTGAACTTAACTTTTTCCTTTAGTCAGTATTAGGGTTTTAAACCCTAAACTGAACTCTTCCCTTTAGTCAGCATTAGGGTTTTAAACCCTAAACTGAACTTTTCCCTTTAGTCAGCATTAGGGTTTTAAACCCTAAACTGAACTTTTCCCTTTAGTCAGCATTAGGGTTTTAAACCCTAAACTGAACTCTTTCCTTTAGTCAGCATTAGGGTTTTAAACCCTAAACTGAACTCTTTCCTTTAGTCAGCATTAGGGTTTTAAACCTTAAACTGAACTCTTCCCTTTAGTCAACATTAGGGTTTTAAACCCTAAACTGAACTTTTCCCTTTAATCAGGATTAGGGTTTTAAACCATAAACTGAACTTTTCCCTTTAGTCAGCATTAGTGTTTTAAACCCTAAACTGAACTTTTCCCTTTAGTCAGCATTAGGGTTTTAAACCCTAAACTGAACTTTTCCTTTTAGTCAGGATTAGGGTTTTAAACCCTAAACTGAACTTTTTCCATTTAGTCAGCATTAGGGTTTTAAACCCTAAACTGAACTTTTCCCTTTAGTCAGCATTAGGGTTTTAAACCCTAAACTGAACTTTTCCCTTTAGTCAGCATTAGGGTTTTAAACCCTAAACTGAACTTTTCCCTTTAGTCAGCATTAGGGTTTTAAACCCTAAACTGAACTTTTCCCTTTAGTCAGCATTAGGGTTTTAAACCCTAAACTGAACTTTTCCCTTTAGTCAGCATTAGGGTTTTAAACCCTAAACTGAACTTTTCCCTTTAGTCAGCATTAGGGTTTTAAACCCTAAACTGAACTTTTCCCTTTAATCAGGATTAGGGTTTTAAACCCTAAACTGAACTTTTCCCTTTAGTCAGCATTAGGGTTTTAAACCCTAAACTGAACTTTTCCCTTTAGTCAGCATTAGGGTTTTAAACCCTAAACTGAACTTTTCCCTTTAGTCAGCATTAGCGTTTTAAACCCTAAACTGAACTCTTTCCTTTAGTCAGCATTAGGGTTTTAAACCCTAAACTGAACTCTTTCCTTTAGTCAGCATTAGGGTTTTAAACCCTGAACTGAACTTTTCCATTTAGCAAGCATTAGGGTTTTAAACCCTAAACTGAATTTTTCCATTCAGTCAGCATTAGGGTTTTAAACCCTAAACTGAACTTTTTCCTTTGGTCAGCATTAGGGTTTTAAACCCTAAACTGAACTTTTTCCATTTAGTCAGCATTAGGGTTTTAAACCCTAAACTGAACTCTTCCCTTTAGTCATCATTAGGGTTTTAAACCCTAAAATGAACTCTTCCCTTTAGTCAGCATTAGGGTTTCAAACCCTAAACTAAACTTTTTCCATTTAGTCAGCATTAGGGTTTTAAACCCTAAACTGAACTTTTCCCTTTAATCAGGATTAGGGTTTTAAACCCTAAACTGAACTCTTTCCTTTTAGTCAGCATTAGGGTTTTAAACCCTAAACTGAACTCTTCCCTTTAATTAGGATTAGGATTTTAAACCCTAAACTGAACTTTTCCCTTTAGTCAGCATTAGGGTTTTAAACCCTAAACTGAACTTTTCCCTTTAGTCAGCATTAGGGTTTTAAACCCTAAACTGAACTCTTTCCTTTAGTCAGTATTAGGGTTTTAAACCCTAAACTGAACTCTTTCCTTTAGTCAGCATTAGGGTTTTAAACCCTAAACTGAACTCTTTCCTTTAGTCAGCATTAGGGTTTTAAACCCTAAACTGAACTTTTCCCTTTAGTCAGCATTAGGGTTTTAAACCCTAAACTGAACTTTTCCCTTTAGTCAGCATTAGGGTTTTAAACCTTAAACTGAACTCTTTCCTTTAGTCAGCATTAGGGTTTTAAACCCTAAACTAAACTTTTCCCTATAGTCAGCATTAGGGTTTTAAACCCTAAACTAAACTTTTCCCTTTAGTCAGCATTAGGGTTTTAAACCCTAAACTGAACTCTTTCCTTTAGTCAGCATTAGGGTTTTAAACCCTAAACTGAACTCTTTCCTTTAGTCAGCATTAGGGTTTTAAACCTTAAACTCAACTCTTCCCTTTAGTCAGTATTAGGGATTTAAACCCTAAACTGAACTTTTCCCTTTAATCAGGATTAAGGTTTTAAACCATAAACTGAACTCTTCCCTTTAGTCAGCTTTAGTGTTTTAAACCCTAAACTGAACTTTTCCCTTTAGTCAGCATTAGGGTTTTAAACCCTAAACTGAACTTTTTCCTTTAGTCAGCATTAGGGTTTTAAACCCTAAACTGAACTTTTCCCTTTAGTCAGGATTAGGGTTTTAAACCCTAAACTGAACTTTTTCCTTTAGTCAGCATTAGGGTTTTAAACCCTAAACTGAACTTTTCCCTTTAGTCAGCATTAGGGTTTTAAACCCTAAACTGAACTCTTTCCTTTAGTCAGCATTAGGGTTTTAAACCCTAAACTGAACTTTTCCCTTTAGTCAGCATTAGGGTTTTAAACCCTAAACTGAACTTTTCCCTTTAGTCAGCATTAGGGTTTTAAACCCTAAACTGAACTTTTCCCTTTAGTCAGCATTAGCGTTTTAAACCCTAAACTGAACTCTTTCCTTTAGTCAGCATTAGGGTTTTAAACCCTAAACTGAACTCTTTCCTTTAGTCAGCATTAGGGTTTTAAACCCTAAACTGAACTCTTTCCTTTAGTCAGCATTAGGGTTTTAAACCCTAAACTGAACTTTTCCCTTTAATCAGGATTAGGGTTTTAAACCCTAAACTGAACTTTTCCCTTTAGTCAGCATTAGGGTTTTAAACCCTAAACTGAACTTTTCCCTTTAGTCAGCATTAGGGTTTTAAACCCTAAACTGAACTTTTTCCATTTAGTCAGCATTAGGGTTTTAAACCCTAAACTGAACTCTTCCCTTTAGTCAGCATTAGGGTTTTAAACCCTAAACTCAACTTTTTCCATTTAATCAGCATTAGGGTTTTAAACCCTAAACTGAACTTTTCCCTTTAATCAGGATTAGGGTTTTAAACCCTAAACTGAACTCTTTCCTTTAGTCAGCATTAGGGTTTTAAACCCTAAACTGAACTTTTCCCTTTAATCAGGATTAGGGTTTTAAACCCTAAACTGAACTTTTCCCTTTAGTCAGCATTAGGGTTTTAAACCCTAAACTGAACCTTTCCCTTTAGTCAGCATTAGGTTTTTCAACCCTAAACTGAACTATTTCCTTTAGTCAGTATTAGGGTTTTAAACCTTGAACTTAACTCTTTCCTTTAGTCAGCATTAGGGTTTTAAACCCTAAACTGAACTTTTCCCTTTAGTCAGCATTAGGGTTTTAAACCCTAAACTGAACTTTTCCCTTTAGTCAGCATTAGGGTTTTAAACCCTAAACTGAACTTTTCCCTTTAGTCAGCATTAGGGTTTTAAACCCTAAACTGAACTCTTTCCTTTAGTCAGCATTAGGGTTTTAAACCCTAAACTGAACTCTTCCCTTTAGTCAACATTAGGGTTTTAAACCCTAAACTGAACTCTTTTCATTTAAGTCAGCATTAGGGTTTTAAACCATAAACTGAACTCTTTCCTTTAGTCAGCATTAGGGTTTTAAACCCTAAACTGAACTTTTCCCTTTAGTCAGCATTACGGTTTTAAACCCTAAACTGAACTTTTCCCTTTAGTCAGCATTAGGGTTTTAAACCCTAAACTGAACTTTTTCCATTTAGTCAGCATTAGGGTTTTAAACCCTAAACTGAACTTTTCCCTTTAGTCAGCATTAGGGTTTTAAACCCTAAACTGAACTTTTCCCTTTAATCAAGATTAGGGTTTTAAAACCCTAAACTGAACTTTTCCCTTTAGTCAGCATTAGGGTTTTAAACCCTAAACTGAACTTTTCCCTTTAGTCAGCATTAGGGTTTTAAACCCTAAACTGAACTTTTCCCTTTAGTCAGCATTAGGGTTTTAAACCCTAAACTGAACTCTTTCCTTTAGTCAGCATTAGGGTTTTAAACCCTAAACTGAACTTTTCCCTTTAATCAGGATTAGGGTTTTAAACCCTAAACTGAACTTTTCCCTTTAGTCAGCATTAGGGTTTTAAACCCTAAACTGAACTTTTCCCTTTAGTCAGCATTAGGGTTTTAAACCCTAAACTGAACTTTTCCCTTTAGTCAGCATTAGCGTTTTAAACCCTAAACTGAACTCTTTCCTTTAGTCAGCATTAGGGTTTTAAACCCTAAACTGAACTCTTTCCTTTAGTCAGCATTAGGGTTTTAAACCCTAAACTGAACTCTTCCCTTTAGTCAGCATTAGGGTTTTAAACCCTAAACTGAACTTTTCCCTTTAATCAGGATTAGGGTTTTAAACCCTAAACTGAACTTTTCCCTTTAGTCAGCATTAGGGTTTTAAACCCTAAACTGAACTTTTTCCATTTAGTCAGCATTAGGGTTTTAAACCCTAAACTGAACTCTTCCCTTTAGTCATCATTAGGGTTTTAAACCCTAAACTGAACTCTTCCCTTTAGTCAGCATTAGGGTTTTAAACCCTAAACTGAACTTTTTCCATTTAGTCAGCATTAGGGTTTTAAACCCTAAACTGAACTTTTCCCTTTAATCAGGATTAGGGTTTTAAACCCTAAACTGAACTCTTTCCTTTAGTCAGCATTAGGGTTTTAAACCCTAAACTGAACTCTTCCCTTTAATCAGGATTAGGATTTTAAACCCTAAACTGAACTTTTCCCTTTAGTCAGCATTAGGGTTTTAAACCCTAAACTGAACTTTTCCCTTTAGTCAGCATTAGGGTTTTCAACCCTAAACTGAACTTTTTCCCTTTAGTCAGTATTAGGGTTTTAAACCTTGAACTTAACTCTTTCCTTTAGTCAGCATTAGGGTTTTAAACCCTAAACTGAACTTTTCCCTTTAGTCAGCATTAGGGTTTTAAACCCTAAACTGAACTTTTCCCTTTAGTCAGCATTAGGGTTTTAAACCCTAAACTGAACTTTTCCCTTTAGTCAGCATTAGGGTTTTAAACCCTAAACTGAACTTTTCCCTTTAGTCAGCATTAGGGTTTTAAACCCTAAACTGAACTTTTCCCTTTAGTCAGCATTAGGGTTTTAAACCCTAAACTGAACTCTTTCCTTTAGTCAGCATTAGGGTTTTAAACCCTAAACTGAACTTTTCCCTTTAATCAGGATTAGGGTTTTAAACCCTAAACTGAACTTTTCCCTTTAGTCAGCATTAGGGTTTTAAACCCTAAACTGAACTTTTCCCTTTAGTCAGCATTAGGGTTTTAAACCCTAAACTGAACTCTTTCCTTTAGTCAGCATTAGGGTTTTAAACCCTAAACTGAACTCTTTCCTTTAGTCAGCATTAGGGTTTTAAACCTTAAACTCAACTCTTCCCTTTAGTCAGTATTAGGGTTTTAAACCCTAAACTGAACTTTTTCCTTTAGTCAGCATTAGGGTTTTAAACCCTAAACTGAACTCTTTCCTTTAGTCAGCATTAGTGTTTTAAACCCTAAACTGAACTTTTTCCTTTAGTCAGCATTAGGGTTTTAAACCCTAAACTGAACTTTTTCCTTTAGTCAGCATTAGGGTTTTAAACCCTAAACTGAACTTTTCCCTTTACTCAGGATTAGGGTTTTAAACCCTAAACTGAACTTTTCCCTTTAGTCAGCATTAGGGTTTTAAACCCTAAACTGAACTTTTCCCTTTAGTCAGCATTAGGGTTTTAAACCCTAAACTGAACTCTTTCCTTTAGTCAGCATTAGGGTTTTAAACCCTAAACTGAACTCTTTCCTTTAGTCAGCATTAGGGTTTTAAACCTTAAACTGAACTCTTCCCTTTAGTCAGCATTAGGGTTTTAAACCCTAAACTGAACTTTTCCCTTTAATCAGGATTAGGGTTTTAAACCCTAAACTGAACTTTTCCCTTTAGTCAGCATTAGGGTTTTAAACCCTAAACTGAACTTTTCCCTTTAGTCAGCATTAGGGTTTTAAACCCTAAACTGAACTTTTTCCATTTAGTCAGCATTAGGGTTTTAAACCCTAAACTGAACTCTTTCCTTTAGTCAGCATTAGGGTTTTAAACCCTAAACTGAACTTTTTCCATTTAGTCAGCATTAGGGTTTTAAACCCTAAACTGAACTTTTCCCTTTAATCAGGATTAGGGTTTTAAACCCTAAACTGAACTCTTCCCTTTAGTCAGCATTAGGGTTTTAAACCCTAAACTGAACTTTTCCCTTTAATCAGGATTAGGGTTTTAAACCCTAAACTGAACTTTTCCTTTTAGTCAGCATTAGGGTTTTAAACCCTAAACTGAACCTTTCCCTTTAGTCAGCATTAGGTTTTTCAACCCTAAACTGAACTCTTTCCTTTAGTCAGTATTAGGGTTTTAAACCCTAAACTGAACTCTTTCCTTTAGTCAGCATTAGGGTTTTAAACCCTAAACTGAACTTTTCCCTTTGGTCAGCATTAGGGTTTTAAACCCTAAACTGAACTTTTCCCTTTAGTCAGCATTAGGGTTTTAAACCCTAAACTGAACTTTTCCCTTTAGTCAGCATTAGGGTTTTAAACCCTAAACTGAACTTTTTCCTTTAGTCAGCATTAGGGTTTTAAACCCTAAACTGAACTCTTTCCTTTAGTCAGCATTAGCGTTTTAAACCCTAAACTGAACTCTTTCCTTTAATCAGGATTAGGGTTTTAAACCCTAAACTGAACTTTTCCCTTTAGTCAGCATTAGGGTTTTAAACCCTAAACTGAACTTTTCCCTTTAGTCAGCATTAGGGTTTTAAACCTTAAACTGAACTTTTTCCATTTAGTCAGCATTAGGGTTTTAAACCCTAAACTGAACTCTTCCCTTTAGTCAGCATTAGGGTTTTAAACCCTAAACTGAACTTTTCCTTTAGTCAGCATTAGGGTTTTAAACCCTAAACTGAACTTTTCCCTTTAGTCAGCATTAGGGTTTTAAACCCTAAACTGAACTTTTCCCTTTAATCAGGATTAGGGTTTTAAACCCTAAACTGAACTTTTCCCTTTAGTCAGCATTAGGGTTTTAAACCCTAAACTGAACTTTTTCCATTTAGTCAGCATTAGGGTTTTAAACCCTAAACTGAACTCTTCCCTTTAGTCATCATTAGGGTTTTAAACCCTAAACTGAACTTTTCCCTTTAGTCAGCATTAGGGTTTTAAACCCTAAACTGAACTTTTTCCATTTAGTCAGCATTAGGGTTTTAAACCCTAAACTGAACTCTTTCCTTTAGTCATCATTAGGGTTTTAAACCCTAAACTGAACTCTTTCCTTTAGTCAGCATTAGGGTTTTAAACCCTAAACTGAACTTTTTCCATTTAGTCAGCATTAGGGTTTTAAACCCTAAACTGAACTCTTCCCTTTAGTCAGCATTAGGGTTTTAAACCCTAAACTGAACTTTTTCCATTTAGTCAGCATTAGGGTTTTAAACCCTAAACTGAACTTTTCCCTTTAATCAGGATTAGGGTTTTAAACCCTAAACTGAACTTTTCCCTTTAGTCAGCATTAGGGTTTTAAACCCTAAACTGAACTTTTCCCTTTAGTCAGCATTAGGGTTTTAAACCCTAAACTGAACTCTTTCCTTTAGTCAGCATTAGGGTTTTAAACCTTGAACTTAACTCTTTCCTTTAGTCAGCATTCGGGTTTTAAACCCTAAACTGAACTCTTCCCTTTAGTCAGCATTAGGGTTTTAAACCCTAAACTGAACTTTTCCCTTTAGTCAACATTAGGGTTTTAAACCCTAAACTGAACTTTTCCCTTTAGTCAGCATTAGGGTTTTAAACCCTAAACTGAACTCTTTCCTTTAGTCAGCATTAGGGTTTTAAACCCTAAACTGAACTCTTTCCTTTAGTCAGCATTAGGGTTTTAAACCTTAAACTCAACTCTTCCCTTTAGTAAACATTAGGGTTTTAAACCCTAAACTGAACTTTTCCCTTTAATCAGGATTAGGGTTTTAAACCCTAAACTGAACTTTTCCCTTTAGTCAGCATTAGGGTTTTAAACCCTAAACTGAACTTTTCCCTTTAGTCAGCATTAGGGTTTTAAACCCTAAACTGAACTCTTCCCTTTAGTCAGCATTAGGGTTTTAAACCCTAAACTGAACTTTTCCCTTTAATCAGGATTAGGGTTTTAAACCCTAAACTAAACTTTTCCCTTTAATCAGGATTAGAGTTTTAAACCCTAAACTGAACTTTTCCCTTTAGTCAGCATTAGGGTTTTAAACCCTAAACTGAACTTTTCCCTTTAGTCAGCATTAGGTTTTTCAAACCCTAAACTGAACTCTTTCCTTTAGTCAGCATTAGGGTTTTAAACCCTAAACTGAACTCTTTCCTTTAGTCAGCATTAGGGTTTTAAACCCTAAACTGAACTCTTTCCCTTTAGTCAGCATTAGGGTTTTAAACCCTAAACTGAACTCTTTCCTTTAGTCAGCATTAGGGTTTTAAACCCTAAACTGAACTTTTCCCTTTAGTCAGCATTAGGGTTTTAAACCCTAAACTGAACTCTTCCCTTTAGTCAGCATTAGGGTTTTAAACCCTAAACTGAACTTTTCCCTTTAATCAGGATTAGGGTTTTAAACCCTAAACTGAACTTTTCCCTTTAGTCAGCATTAGGGTTTTAAACCCTAAACTGAACTTTTCCCTTTAGTCAGCATTAGGGTTTTAAACCCTAAACTGAACTTTTTCCATTTAGTCAGCATTAGGGTTTTAAACCCTAAACTGAACTCTTTCCTTTAGTCAGCATTAGGGTTTTAAACCCTAAACTGAACTCTTTCCTTTAGTCAGCATTAGGGTTTTAAACCCTAAACTGAACTTTTCCCTTTAGTCAGCATTAGGGTTTTAAACCCTAAACTGAACTTTTTCCTTTAGTCAGCATTAGGGTTTTAAACCCTAAACTGAACTTTTTCCATTTAGTCAGCATTAGGGTTTTAAACCCTAAACTGAACTTTTCCCTTTAATCAGGATTAGGGTTTTAAACCCTAAACTGAACTTTTTCCTTTAGCCAGCATTAGGGTTTTAAACCCGAAACTAAACTTTTCCCCTTTAGTCAGCATTAGGGTTTTAAACCCTAAACTGAACTTTTCCCTTTAGTCAGCATTATGGTTTTAAACCCTAAACTGAACTCTTTCCTTTAGTCAGCATTAGGGTTTTAAACCCTAAACTGAACTTTTCCTTTAGTTAGCATTAGGGTTTTAAACCCTAAACTGAACTCTTTCCTTTAGTCAGCATTAGGGTTTTAAACCCTAAACTGAACTTTTTCCTTTAGTCAGCATTAGGGTTTTAAACCTTAAACTAAACTCTTCCCTTTAGTCAGCATTAGGGTTTTAAACCCTAAACTGAACTTTTTCCATTTAGTCAGCATTAGGGTTTTAAACCCTAAACTGAACTCTTTCCTTTAGTCATCATTAGGGTTTTAAACCCTAAACTGAACTTTTTCCATTCAGTCAGCATTAGGGTTTTAAACCCTAAACTGAACTTTTTCCTTTAGTCAGCATTAGGGTTTTAAACCCTAAACTGAACTTTTTCCTTTAATCAGCATTAGGGTTTTAAACCCTAAACTGAACTTTTCCCTTTAGTCAGCATTAGGGTTTTAAACCCTAAACTGAACTTTTCCCTTTAGTCAGCATTAGGGTTTTAAACCCTAAACTGAACTCTTTCCTTTAGTCAGCATTAGGGTTTTAAACCTTGAACTGAACTCTTTCCTTTAGTCAGCATTAGGGTTTTAAACCCTAAACTGAACTCTTTCCTTTAGTCAGCATTAGGGTTTTAAACCCTAAACTGAACTCTTCCCTTTAGTCAGCATTAGGGTTTTAAACCCTAAACTGAACTTTTTCCATTTAGTCAGCATTAGGGTTTTAAACCCTAAACTGAACTTTTCCCTTTAATCAGGATTAGGGTTTTAAACCCTAAACTGAACTTTTTCCTTTAGCCAGCATTAGGGTTTTAAACCCGAAACTAAACTTTTCCCCTTTAGTCAGCATTAGGGTTTTAAACCCTAAACTGAACTTTTCCCTTTAGTCAGCATTATGGTTTTAAACCCTAAACTGAACTTTTCCCTTTAGTCAGCATTAGGGTTTTAAACCCTAAACTGAACTTTTCCCTTTAGTCAGCATTAGGGTTTTAAACCCTAAACTGAACTTTTCCCTTTAGTCAGCATTAGGGTTTTAAACCCTAAACTGAACTCTTTCCTTTAGTCAGCATTAGGGTTTTAAACCTTAAACTGAACTCTTCCCTTTAGTCAGCATTAGGGTTTTAAACCCTAAACTGAACTTTTCCCTTTTTGTCAACATTAGGGTTTTAAACCTTAAACTAAACTCTTCCCTTTAGTCAGCATTAGGGTTTTAAACCCTAAACTGAACTTTTTCCATTTAGTCAGCATTAGGGTTTTAAACCCTAAACTGAACTCTTCCCTTTAGTCATCATTAGGGTTTTAAACCCTAAACTGAACTTTTCCCTTTAGTCAGCATTAGGGTTTTAAACCCTAAACTGAACTTTTCCCTTTAGTCAGCATTAGGATTTTAAACCCTAAACTGAACTTTTCCCTTTAGTCAGCATTAGGGTTTTAAACCCTAAACTGAACTTTTTCCTTTAGTCAGCATTAGGGTTTTAAACCCTAAACTGAACTTTTCCCTTTAGTCAACATTAGGGTTTTAAACCATAAACTGAACTCTTTCCTTTAGTCAGCATTAGGGTTTTAAACCCTAAACTGAACTCTTTCCTTTAGTCAGTATTAGGGTTTTAAACCCTAAACTGAACTTTTCCCTTTAGTCAGCATTAGGGTTTTAAACCCTAAACTGAACTTTTTCCATTTAGTCAGCATTAGGGTTTTAAACCCTAAACTGAACTTTTCCCTTTAGTCAGGATTAGGGTTTTAAACCCTAAACTGAACTTTTTCCTTTAGCCAGCATTAGGGTTTTAAACCCGAAACTAAACTTTTCCCTTTAGTCAGCATTAGGGTTTTAAACCCTAAACTGAACTTTTCCCTTTAGTCAGCATTATGGTTTTAAACCCTAAACTGAACTCTTTCCTTTAGTCAGCATTAGGGTTTTAAACCTTGAACTGAAATCATTCCTTTAGTCAGCATTAGGGTTTTAAACCCTAAACTGAACTTTTTCCCTTTAGTCAGCATTAGGGTTTTAAACCCTAAACTGAACTTTTCCCTTTAGTCAACATTAGGGTTTTAAACCTTAAACTGAACTCTTCCCTTTAGTCAGCATTAGGGTTTTAAACCCTAAACTGAACTTTTTCCATTTAGTCAGCATTAGGGTTTTAAACCCTAAGCTGAACTCTTCCCTTTAGTCATCATTAGGGTTTTAAACCCTAAACTGAACTTTTCCCTTTAGTCAGCATTAGGGTTTTAAACCCTAAACTGAACTTTTTCCTTTAGTCAGCATTAGGGTTTTAAACCCTAAACTGAACTTTTCCCTTTAATCAGGATTAGGGTTTTAAACCCTAAATTGAACTTTTCCATTTAGTCAGCATTAGGGTTTTAAACCCTAAACTGAACTTTTCCTTTAGTCAGCATTAGGGTTTTAAACCCTAAACTGAACTCTTTCCTTTAGTCAGCATTAGGGTTTTAAACCCTAAACTGAACTCTTTCCTTTAGTCAGCATTAGGGTTTTAAACCCTAAACTGAACTCTTTCCTTTAGTCAGCATTAGGGTTTTAAACCCTAAACTGAACTCTTTCCTTTAGTCAGCATTAGGGTTTTAAACCCTAAACTGAACTTTTCCTTTAGTCAGCATTAGGGTTTTAAACCCTAAACTGAACTTTTTCCTTTAGTCAGCATTATGGTTTTAAACCCTAAACTGAACTCTTTCCTTTAGTCAGCATTAGGGTTTTAAACCCTAAACTGAACTTTTTCCTTTAATCAGGATTAGGGTTTTAAACCCTAAACTGAACTTTTTCCTTTAGCCAGCATTAGGGTTTTAAACCCGAAACTAAACTTTTCCCCTTTAGTCAGCATTAGGGTTTTAAACCCTAAACTGAACTTTTCCCTTTAGTCAGCATTATGGTTTTAAACCCTAAAATGAACTCTTTCCTTTAGTCAGCATTAGGGTTTTAAACCTTGAACTGAACTCTTTCGTTTAGTCAGCATTAGGGTTTTAAACCTTAAACTGAACTCTTCTTTTTAGTCAGCATTGGGGTTTTAAACCCTAAACTGAACTTTTCCCTTTTTGTCAACATTAGGGTTTTAAACCTTAAACTGAACTCTTCCCTTTAGTCAGCATTAGGGTTTTAAACCCTAAACTGATCTTTTTCCATTTAGTCAGCATTAGGGTTTTAAACCCTAAGCTGAACTCTTCCCTTTAGTCATCATTAGGGTTTTAAACCCTAAACTGAACTTTTCCCTTTAGTCAGCATTAGGGTTTAAACCCTAAACTGAACTTTTCCCTTTAGTCAGGATTAGGGTTTTAAACCCTAAACTGAACTTTTCCCTTTAGTCAGCATTAGGGTTTTAAACCCTAAACTGAACTTTTCCCTTTAGTCAGCATTAGGGTTTTAAACCCTAAACTGAACTTTTCCCTTTAGTCAGCATTAGGGTTTTAAACCCTAAACTGAACTTTTTCCTATTAATCAGGATTAGGGTTTTAAACCCTAAACTGAACTTTTCCCTTTAATCAGGATTAGAGTTTTAAACCCTAAACTGAACTTTTCCCTTTAATCAGCATTAGGGTTTTAAACCCTAAACTGAACTTTTCCCTTTAGTCAGCATTAGGGTTTTAAACCCTAAACTGAACTTTTCCCTTTAGTCAGCATTAGGGTTTTAAACCCTAAACTGAACTTTTCCCTTTAGTCAGCATTAGGGTTTTAAACCCTAAACTGAACTCTTTCCTTTAGTCAGCATTAGGGTTTTAAACCCTAAACTGAACTCTTTCCCTTTAGTCAGCATTAGGGTTTTAAACCCTAAACTGAACTTTTCCCTTTAATCAGGATTAGGGTTTTAAACCCTAAACTGAACTTTTCCCTTTAGTCAGCATTAGGGTTTTAAACCCTAAACTGAACTTTTCCCTTTAGTCAGCATTAGGGTTTTAAACCCTAAACTGAACTTTTCCCTTTAATCAGGATTAGGGTTTTAAACCCTAAACTGAACTCTTTCCTTTAGTCAGCATTAGGGTTTTAAACCCTAAACTGAACTTTTCCCTTTAGTCAGCATTAGGGTTTTAAACCCTAAACTGAACTTTTCCCTTTAGTCAGCAGTAGGGTTTTAAACCCTAAACTGAACTTTTTCCATTTAGTCAGCATTAGGGTTTTAAACCCTAAACTGAACTTTTCCCTTTAATCAGCATTAGGGTTTTAAACCCTAAACTGAACTTTTTCCTTTAGTCAGCATTAGGGTTTTAAACCCTAAACTGAACTTTTTCCCTTTAGTCAGTATTAGGGTTCTAAACCCTAAACTGAACTTTTCCCTTTAGTCAGCATTATGGTTTTAAACCCTAAACTGAAC
The DNA here is from genome assembly GCF_000393655.2 of Nicotiana sylvestris. Classification (NCBI taxonomy): domain Eukaryota; kingdom Viridiplantae; phylum Streptophyta; class Magnoliopsida; order Solanales; family Solanaceae; genus Nicotiana; species Nicotiana sylvestris. Next base: position 33,396 of record NW_027184357.1, on the reverse strand, counting down.
TCTTTCCTTTAGTCAGCATTAGGGTTTTAAACCTTGAACTGAACTCTTTCCTTTAGTTAGCATTAGGGTTTTAAACTTTAAACTGAACTCTTCCCTTTAGTCAGCATTAGGGTTTTAAACCCTAAACTGAACTTTTTCCTTTTTGTCAACATTAGGGTTTTAAACCTTAAACTAAACTCTTCCCTTTAGTCAGCATTAGGGTTTTAAACCCTAAACTGAATTTTTCCATTTAGTCAGCATTAGGGTTTTAAACCCTAAACTGAACTCTTCCCTTTAGTCAGCATTAGGGTTTTAAACCCTAAACTGAACTCTTTCCTTTAGTCAGCATTAGGGTTTTAAACCCTAAACTGAACTTTTCCCTTTAGTCAGCATTAGGATTTTAAACCCTAAACTGAACTTTTCGCTTTAATCAGGATTAGGGTTTTAAACCCTAAACTGAACTTTTTCCTTTAGCCAGCATTAGGGTTTTAAACCCGAAACTAAACTTTTCCCTTTAGTCAACATTAGGGTTTTAAACCCTAAAATGAACTCTTTCCTTTAGTCAGCATTAGGGATTTAAACCTTGAACTGAACTCTTTCCTTTAGTCAGCATTAGGGTTTTAAACCTTAAACTGAACTCTTCCCTTTAGTCAGCATTAGGGTTTTAAACCCTAAACTGAACTTTTCCCTTTAGTCAGCATTAGGGTTTTAAACCCTAAACTGAACTTTTTCCATTTAGTCAGCATTAGGGTTTTAAACCCTAAACTGAACTTTTCCCTTTAATCAGGATTAGGGTTTTAAACCCTAAACTGAACTTTTTCCTTTAGCCAGCATTAGGGTTTTAAACCCGAAACTAAACTTTTCCCCTTTAGTCAGCATTAGGGTTTTAAACCCTAAACTGAACTTTTCCCTTTAGTCAGCATTATGGTTTTAAACCCTAAACTGAACTTTTCCCTTTAGTCAGCATTAGGGTTTTAAACCCTAAACTGAACTCTTTCCTTTAGTCAGCATTAGGGTTTTAAACCTTAAACTGAACTCTTCCCTTTAGTCAGCATTAGGGTTTTAAACCCTAAACTGAACTTTTCCCTTTAATCAGGATTAGGGTTTTAAACCCTAAACTGAACTCTTCCCTTTAGTCAGCATTAGGGTTTTAAACCCTAAACTGAACTTTTCCCTTTTAGTCAGCATTAGGGTTTTAAACCCTAAACTGAACTCTTTCCTTTAGTCAGCATTAGGGTTTTAAACCCTAAATTGAACTTTTTCCATTTAGTCAGCATTAGGGTTTTAAACCCTAAACTGAACTTTTTCCTTTAGTCAGCATTAGGGTTTTAAACCCTAAACTGAACTTTTCCCTTTAGTCAGCATTAGGGTTTTAAACCCTAAACTGAACTTTTCCCTTTAGTCAGCATTAGGATTTTAAACCCTAAACTGAACTTTTCCCTTTAGTCAGCATTAGGGTTTTAAACCCTAAACTGAACTTTTTCCTTTAGTCAGCATTAGGGTTTTAAACCCTAAACTGAACTTTTCCCTTTAGTCAACATTAGGGTTTTAAACCCTAAACTGAACTCTTTCCTTTAGTCAGCATTAGGGTTTTAAACCCTAAACTGAACTCTTTCCTTTAGTCAGTATTAGGGTTTTAAACCCTAAACTGAACTCTTTCCTTTAGTCAGCATTAGGGTTTTAAACCCTAAACTGAACTCTTTCCTTTAGTCAGCATTAGGGTTTTAAACCCTAAACTGAACTTTTTCCATTTAGTCAGCATTAGGGTTTTAAACCCTAAACTGAACTTTTCCCTTTAATCAGGATTAGGGTTTTAAACCCTAAACTGAACTTTTTCCTTTAGCCAGCATTAGGGTTTTAAACCCGAAACTAAACTTTTCCCCTTTAGTCAGCATTAGGGTTTTAAACCCTAAACTGAACTTTTCCCTTTAGTCAGCATTATGGTTTTAAACCCTAAAATGAACTCTTTCCTTTAGTCAGCATTAGGGTTTTAAACCTTGAACTGAAATCATTCCTTTAGTCAGCATTAGGGTTTTAAACCCTAAACTGAACTTTTTCCCTTTAGTCAGCATTAGGGTTTTAAACCCTAAACTGAACTTTTCCCTTTAGTCAACATTAGGGTTTTAAACCTTAAACTGAACTCTTCCCTTTAGTCAGCATTAGGGTTTTAAACCCTAAACTGAACTTTTTCCATTTAGTCAGCATTAGGGTTTTAAACCCTAAGCTGAACTCTTCCCTTTAGTCATTATTAGGGTTTTAAACCCTAAACTGAACTTTTCCCTTTAGTCAGCATTAGGGTTTTAAACCCTAAACTGAACTTTTTCCTTTAGTCAGCATTAGGGTTTTAAACCCTAAACTGAACTTTTCCCTTTAATCAGGATTAGGGTTTTAAACCCTAAACTGAACTTTTCCCTTTAGTCAGCATTAGGGTTTTAAACCCTAAACTGAACTTTTCCCTTTAGTCAGCATTAGGGTTTTAAACCCTAAACTGAACTCTTTCCTTTAGTCAGCATTAGGGTTTTAAACCTTGAACTGAACTCTTTCCTTTAGTCAGCATTAGGGTTTTAAACCCTAAACTGAACTTTTCCCTTTAGTCAGCATTAGGGTTTTAAACCCTAAACTGAACTTTTCCCTTTAGTCAGCATTAGGGTTTTAAACCCTAAACTGAACTTTTCCCTTTAGTCAGCATTAGGGTTTTAAACCCTAAACTGAACTTTTCCCTTTAGTCAGCATTAGGGTTTTAAACCCTAAACTGAACTCTTTCCTTTAGTCAGCATTAGGGTTTTAAACCCTAAACTGAACTTTTCCCTTTAATCAGGATTAGGGTTTTAAACCCTAAACTGAACTTTTTCCTTTAGCCAGCATTAGGGTTTTAAACCCGAAACTAAACTTTTCCCCTTTAGTCAGCATTAGGGTTTTAAACCCTAAACTGAACTTTTCCCTTTAGTCAGCATTATGGTTTTAAACCCTAAAATGAACTCTTTCCTTTAGTCAGCATTAGGGTTTTAAACCTTGAACTGAACTCTTTCCTTTAGTCAGCATTAGGGTTTTAAACCCTAAACTGAACTTTTCCCTTTTTGGTCAGCATTAGGGTTTTAAACCCTAAACTGAACTTTTTCCATTCAGTCAACATTAGGGTTTTAAACCTTAAACTGAACTCTTTCCTTTAGTCAGCATTAGGGTTTTAAACCCTAAACTGAACTTTTCCCTTTAGTCAGCATTAGGGTTTTAAACCCTAAACTGAACTTTTCCCTTTAGTCAGCATTAGGGTTTTAAACCCTAAACTGAACTTTTCCCTTTAGTCAGCATTAGGGTTTTAAACCCTAAACTGAACTTTTCCCTTTAGTCAGCATTAGGGTTTTAAACCCTAAACTGAACTTTTCCCTTTAGTCAGCATTAGGGTTTTAAACCCTAAACTGAACTTTTCCCTTTAGTCAGCATTAGGGTTTTAAACCCTAAACTGAACTTTTCCCTTTAGTCAGCATTAGGGTTTTAAACCCTAAACTGAACTTTTCCCTTTAGTCAGCATTAGGGTTTTAAACCCTAAACTGAACTTTTCCCTTTAATCAGGATTAGGGTTTTAAACCCTAAACTAAACTTTTCCCTTTAATCAGCATTAGTGTTTTAAACCTTAAACTGAACTTTTCCCTTTAGTCAGCATTAGGGTTTTAAACCCTTCAGCATTAGGGTTTTAAACCCTAAACTGAACTTTTCCCTTTAGTCAGCATTAGGGTTTTAAACCCTAAACTGAACTCTTTCCTTTAGTCAGCATTAGGGTTTTAAACCCTAAACTGAACTTTTCCCTTTAATCAGGATTAGGGTTTTAAACCCTAAACTGAACTTTTCCCTTTAGTCAGCATTAGGGTTTTAAACCCTAAACTGAACTTTTCCCTTTAGTCAGCATTAGGGTTTTAAACCCTAAACTGAACTTTTCCCATTTAATCAGGATTAGGGTTTTAAACCCTAAACTGAACTTTTCCCTTTAGTCAGCATTAGGGTTTTAAACCCTAAACTGAACTCTTTCCTTTAGTCAGCATTAGGGTTTTAAACCCTAAACTGAACTTTTCCCTTTAGTCAGCATTAGGGTTTTAAACCCTAAACTGAACTTTTCCCTTTAGTCAGCAGTAGGGTTTTAAACCCTAAACTGAACTTTTTCCATTTAGTCAGCATTAGGGTTTTAAACCCTAAACTGAACTTTTCCCTTTAATCAGGATTAGAGTTTTAAACCCTAAACTGAACTTTTCCCTTTAATCAGCATTAGGGTTTTAAACCCTAAACTGAACTTTTCCCTTTAATCAGCATTAGGGTTTTAAACTCTAAACTGAACTTTTCCCTTTAGTCAGCATTAGGGTTTTAAACCCTAAACTGAACTTTTCCCTTTAGTCAGCATTAGGGTTTTAAACCCTAAACTGAACTTTTCCCTTTAGTTAGCATTAGGGTTTTAAACCCTAAACTGAACTTTTCCCTTTAGTCAGCATTAGGGTTTTAAACCTTAAACTGAACTCTTCCCTTTAGTCAGCATTAGGGTTTTAAACCCTAAACTGAACTTTTCACTTTAATCAGGATTAGGGTTTTAAACCCTAAACTGAACTTTTCCCTTTAGTCAGCATTAGGGTTTTAAACCCTAAACTGAACTTTTCCCTTTAGTCAGCATTAGGGTTTTAAACCCTAAACTGAACTTTTCCCTTTAGTCAGCATTAGCGTTTTAAACCCTAAACTGAACTCTTTCCTTTAGTCAGCATTAGGGTTTTAAACCTTGAACTGAACTCTTTCCTTTAGTCAGCATTAGGGTTTTAAACCTTAAACTGAACTTTTCCCTTTAGTCAGCATTAGGGTTTTAAACCCTAAACTGAACTTTTCCCTTTAATCAGGATTAGGGTTTTAAACCCTAAACTGAACTTTTCCCTTTGGTCAGCATTAGGGTTTTAAACCCTAAACTGAACTCTTTCCTTTAGTCAGCATTAGGGTTTTAAACCCTAAACTGAACTTTTCCCTTTAATCAGGATTAGGGTTTTAAACCCTAAACTGAACTTTTCCCATTTAGTCAGCATTAGGGTTTTAAACCCTAAACTGAACTTTTCCCTTTAGTCAGCATTAGGTTTTTCAACCCTAAACTGAACTCTTTCCTTTAGTCAGTATTAGGGTTTTAAACCTTGAACTTAACTCTTTCCTTTAGTCAGCATTAGGGTTTTAAACCTTAAACTGAACTCTTTCCTTTAGTCAGCATTAGGGTTTTAAACCCTAAACTGAACTTTTCCCTTTAGTCAGCATTAGAGTTTTAAACCCTAAACTGAACTCTTTCCTTTAGTCAGCATTAGGGTTTTAAACCCTAAACTGAACTCTTTCCTTTAGTCAGCATTAGGGTTTTAAACCTTAAACTCAACTCTTCCCTTTAGTCAACATTAGGGTTTTAAACCCTAAACTGAACTTTTCCCTTTAATCAGGATTAGGGTTTTAAACCATAAACTGAACTCTTTCCCTTTAGTCAGCATTAGTGTTTTAAACCCTAAACTGAACTTTTCCCTTTAGTCAGCATTAGGGTTTTAAACCCTAAACTGAACTTTTCCTTTTAGTCAGCATTAGGGTTTTAAACCCTAAACTGAACTTTTTCCATTTAGTCAGCATTAGGGTTTTAAACCCTAAACTGAACTTTTCCCTTTAATCAGGATTAGGGTTTTAAACCCTAAACTGAACTTTTCCCTTTAATCAGGATTAGAGTTTTAAACCCTAAACTGAACTTTTCCCTTTAATCAGCATTAGGATTTTAAACTCTAAACTGAACTTTTCCCTTTAGTCAGCATTAGGGTTTTAAACCCTAAACTGAACTTTTCCCTTTAGTCAGCATTAGGGTTTTAAACCCTAAACTGAACTTTTCCCTTTAGTTAGCATTAGGGTTTTAAACCCTAAACTGAACTTTTCCCTTTAGTCAGCATTAGGGTTTTAAACCTTAAACTGAACTCTTCCCTTTAGTCAGCATTAGGGTTTTAAACCCTAAACTGAACTTTTCACTTTAATCAGGATTAGGGTTTTAAACCCTAAACTGAACTTTTCCCTTTAGTCAGCATTAGGGTTTTAAACCCTAAACTGAACTTTTCCCTTTAGTCAGCATTAGGGTTTTAAACCCTAAACTGAACTTTTCCCTTTAGTCAGCATTAGCGTTTTAAACCCTAAACTGAACTCTTTCCTTTAGTCAGCATTAGGGTTTTAAACCTTGAACTGAACTCTTTCCTTTAGTCAGCATTAGGGTTTTAAACCTTAAACTGAACTCTTCCCTTTAGTCAGCATTAGGGTTTTAAACCCTAAACTGAACTTTTCCCTTTAATCAGGATTAGGGTTTTAAACCCTAAACTGAACTTTTCCCTTTGGTCAGCATTAGGGTTTTAAACCCTAAACTGAACTTTTTCCATTTAGTCAGCATTAGGGTTTTAAACCCTAAACTGAACTCTTCCCTTTAGTCATCAATTAGGGTTTTAAACCCTAAACTGAACTCTTCCCTTTAGTCAGCATTAGGGTTTTAAACCCTAAACTAAACTTTTTCCATTTAGTCAGCATTAGGGTTTTAAACCCTAAACTGAACTCTTCCCTTTAGTCAGCATTAGGGTTTTAAACCCTAAACTGAACTTTTCCCTTTAGTCAGCATTAGCGTTTTAAACCCTAAACTGAACTCTTTCCTTTAATCAGGATTAGGGTTTTAAACCCTAAACTGAACTTTTCCCTTTGGTCAGCATTAGGGTTTTAAACCCTAAACTGAACTTTTCCCTTTAGTCAGCATTAGGGTTTTAAACCTTAAACTGAACTTTTTCCATTTAGTCAGCATTAGGGTTTTAAACCCTAAACTGAACTCTTCCCTTTAGTCAGCATTAGGGTTTTAAACCCTAAACTAAACTTTTTCCATTTAGTCAGCATTAGGGTTTTAAACCCTAAACTGAACTTTTCCCTTTAATCAGGATTAGGGTTTTAAACGCTAAACTGAACTCTTCCCTTTAGTCAGCATTAGGGTTTTAAACCCTAAACTGAACTTTTCCCTTTAATCAGGATTAGGGTTTTAAACCCTAAAACTGAACTTTTCCCTTTAGTCAGCATTAGGGTTTTAAACCCTAAACTGAACTTTTCCCTTTAGTCAGCATTAGGTTTTTCAACCCTAAACTGAACTCTTTCCTTTAGTCAGTATTAGGGTTTTAAACCTTGAACTTAACTTTTTCCTTTAGTCAGTATTAGGGTTTTAAACCTTAAACTGAACTCTTCCCTTTAGTCAGCATTAGGGTTTTAAACCCTAAACTGAACTTTTCCCTTTAGTCAGCATTAGGGTTTTAAACCCTAAACTGAACTTTTCCCTTTAGTCAGCATTAGGGTTTTAAACCCTAAACTGAACTCTTTCCTTTAGTCAGCATTAGGGTTTTAAACCCTAAACTGAACTCTTTCCTTTAGTCAGCATTAGGGTTTTAAACCTTAAACTCAACTCTTCCCTTTAGTCAACATTAGGGTTTTAAACCCTAAACTGAACTCTTCCCTTTAATCAGGATTAGGGTTTTAAACCATAAACTGAACTCTTCCCTTTAGTCAGCATTAGTGTTTTAAACCCTAAACTGAACTTTTCCCTTTAGTCAGCATTAGGGTTTTAAACCCTAAACTGAACTTTTCCTTTTAGTCAGGATTAGGGTTTTAAACCCTAAACTGAACTTTTTCCATTTAGTCAGGATTAGGGTTTTAAACCCTAAACTGAACTTTTCCCTTTAATCAGCATTAGGGTTTTAAACCCTAAACTGAACTTTTCCCTTTAGTCAGCATTAGGGTTTTAAACCCTAAACTGAACTTTTCCCTTTAGTCAGCATTAGGGTTTTAAACCCTAAACTGAACTTTTCCCTTTAGTTAGCATTAGGGTTTTAAACCCTAAACTGAACTTTTCCCTTTAGTCAGCATTAGGGTTTTAAACCTTAAACTGAACTCTTCCCTTTAGTTAGCATTAGGGTTTTAAACCCTAAACTGAACTTTTCCCTTTAATCAGGATTAGGGTTTTAAACCCTAAACTGAACTTTTCCCTTTAGTCAGCATTAGGGTTTTAAACCCTAAACTGAACTTTTCCCTTTAGTCAGCATTAGGGTTTTAAACCCTAAACTGAACTTTTCCCTTTAGTCAGCATTAGCGTTTTAAACCCTAAACTGAACTCTTTCCTTTAGTCAGCATTAGGGTTTTAAACCTTGAACTGAACTCTTTCCTTTAGTCAGCATTAGGGTTTTAAACCTTGAACTGAACTCTTCCCTTTAGTCAGCATTAGGGTTTTAAACCCTAAACTGAACTTTTCCCTTTAATCAGGATTAGGGTTTTAAACCCTAAACTGAACTTTTCCCTTTGGTCAGCATTAGGGTTTTAAACTCTAAACTAAACTTATTCCATTTAGTCAGCATTAGGGTTTTAAACCCTAAACTGAACTCTTCCCTTTAGTCATCATTAGGGTTTTAAACCCTAAAATGAACTCTTCCCTTTAGTCAGCATTAGGGTTTCAAACCCTAAACTAAACTTTTTCCATTTAGTCAGCATTAGGATTTTAAACCCTAAACTGAACTTTTCCCTTTAATCAGGATTAGGGTTTTAAACCCTAAACTGAACTTTTCCCTTTAGTCAGCATTAGCGTTTTAAACCCTAAACTGAACTCTTTCCTTTAGTCAGCATTAGGGTTTTAAACCTTGAACTGAACTCTTTCCTTTAGTCAGCATTAGGGTTTTAAACCTTAAACTGAACTCTTCCCTTTAGTCAGCATTAGGGTTTTAAACCCTAAACTGAACTTTTCCCTTTAATTAGGATTAGGGTTTTAAACCCTAAACTGAACTTTTCCCTTTGGTCAGCATTAGGGTTTTAAACCCTAAACTGAACTTTTTCCATTTAGTCAGCATTAGGGTTTTAAACCCTAAACTGAACTCTTCCCTTTAGTCATCATTAGGGTTTTAAACCCTAAACTGAACTCTTCCCTTTAGTCAGCATTAGGGTTTTAAACCCTAAACTAAACTTTTTCCATTTAGTCAGCATTAGGGTTTTAAACCCTAAACTGAACTCTTCCCTTTAGTCAGCATTAGGGTTTTAAACCCTAAACTGAACTTTTCCCTTTAGTCAGCATTAGCGTTTTAAACCCTAAACTGAACTCTTTCCTTTAATCAGGATTAGGGTTTTAAACCCTAAACTGAACTTTTCCCTTTGGTCAGCATTAGGGTTTTAAACCCTAAACTGAACTTTTCCCTTTAGTCAGCATTAGGGTTTTAAACCTTAAACTGAACTTTTTCCATTTAGTCAGCATTAGGGTTTTAAACCCTAAACTGAACTCTTCCCTTTAGTCAGCATTAGGGTTTTAAACCCTAAACTAAACTTTTTCCATTTAGTCAGCATTAGGGTTTTAAACCCTAAACTGAACTTTTCCCTTTAATCAGGATTAGGGTTTTAAACGCTAAACTGAACTCTTCCCTTTAGTCAGCATTAGGGTTTTAAACCCTAAACTGAACTTTTCCCTTTAATCAGGATTAGGGTTTTAAACCCTAAACTGAACTTTTCCCTTTAGTCAGCATTAGGGTTTTAAACCCTAAACTGAACTTTTCCCTTTAGTCAGCATTAGGTTTTTCAACCCTAAACTGAACTCTTTCCTTTAGTCAGTATTAGGGTTTTAAACCTTGAACTTAACTTTTTCCTTTAGTCAGTATTAGGGTTTTAAACCTTAAACTGAACTCTTCCCTTTAGTCAGCATTAGGGTTTTAAACCCTAAACTGAACTTTTCCCTTTAGTCAGCATTAGGGTTTTAAACCCTAAACTGAACTTTTCCCTTTAGTCAGCATTAGGGTTTTAAACCCTAAACTGAACTCTTTCCTTTAGTCAGCATTAGGGTTTTAAACCCTAAACTGAACTCTTTCCTTTAGTCAGCATTAGGGTTTTAAACCTTAAACTCAACTCTTCCCTTTAGTCAACATTAGGGTTTTAAACCCTAAATTGAACTTTTCCCTTTAATCAGGATTAGGGTTTTAAACCATAAACTGAACTCTTCCCTTTAGTCAGCATTAGTGTTTTAAACCCTAAACTGAACTTTTCCCTTTAGTCAGCATTAGGGTTTTAAACCCTAAACTGAACTTTTCCTTTTAGTCAGGATTAGGGTTTTAAACCCTAAACTGAACTTTTTCCATTTAGTCAGGATTAGGGTTTTAAACCCTAAACTGAACTTTTCCCTTTAATCAGCATTAGGGTTTTAAACCCTAAACTGAATTTTCCCTTTAGTCAGCATTAGGGTTTTAAACCCTAAACTGAACTTTTCCCTTTAGTCAGCATTAGGGTTTTAAACCCTATACTGAACTTTTCCCTTTAGTTAGCATTAGGGTTTTAAACCCTAAACTGAACTTTTCCCTTTAGTCAGCATTAGGGTTTTAAACCTTAAACTGAACTATTCCCTTTAGTTAGCATTAGGGTTTTAAACCCTAAACTGAACTTTTCCCTTTAATCAGGATTAGGGTTTTAAACCCTAAACTGAACTTTTCCCTTTAGTCAGCATTAGGGTTTTAAACCCTAAACTGAACTTTTCCCTTTAGTCAGCATTAGGGTTTTAAACCCTAAACTGAACTTTTCCCTTTAGTCAGCATTAGCGTTTTAAACCCTAAACTGAACTCTTTCCTTTAGTCAGCATTAGGGTTTTAAACCTTGAACTGAACTCTTTCCTTTAGTCAGCATTAGGGTTTTAAACCTTGAACTGAACTCTTCCCTTTAGTCAGCATTAGGGTTTTAAACCCTAAACTGAACTTTTCCCTTTAATCAGGATTAGGGTTTTAAACCCTAAACTGAACTTTTCCCTTTGGTCAGCATTAGGGTTTTAAACTCTAAACTAAACTTATTCCATTTAGTCAGCATTAGGGTTTTAAACCCTAAACTGAACTCTTCCCTTTAGTCATCATTAGGGTTTTAAACCCTAAAATGAACTCTTCCCTTTAGTCAGCATTAGGGTTTCAAACCCTAAACTAAACTTTTTCCATTTAGTCAGCATTAGGATTTTAAACCCTAAACTGAACTTTTCCCTTTAATCAGGATTAGGGTTTTAAACCCTAAACTGAACTTTTCCCTTTAGTCAGCATTAGCGTTTTAAACCCTAAACTGAACTCTTTCCTTTAGTCAGCATTAGGGTTTTAAACCTTGAACTGAACTCTTTCCTTTAGTCAGCATTAGGGTTTTAAACCTTAAACTGAACTCTTCTCCTTTAGTCAGCATTAGGGTTTTAAACCCTAAACTGAACTTTTCCCTTTAATTAGGATTAGGGTTTTAAACCCTAAACTGAACTTTTCCCTTTGGTCAGCATTAGGGTTTTAAACCCTAAACTGAACTTTTTCCATTTAGTCAGCATTAGGGTTTTAAACCCTAAACTGAACTCTTCCCTTTAGTCATCATTAGGGTTTTAAACCCTAAACTGAACTCTTCCCTTTAGTCAGCATTAGGGTTTTAAACCCTAAACTAAACTTTTTCCATTTAGTCAGCATTAGGGTTTTAAACCCTAAACTGAACTCTTCCCTTTAGTCAGCATTAGGGTTTTAAACCCTAAACTGAACTTTTCCCTTTAGTCAGCATTAGCGTTTTAAACCCTAAACTGAACTCTTTCCTTTAATCAGGATTAGGGTTTTAAACCCTAAACTGAACTTTTCCCTTTGGTCAGCATTAGGGTTTTAAACCCTAAACTGAACTTTTCCCTTTAGTCAGCATTAGGGTTTTAAACCTTAAACTGAACTTTTTCCATTTAGTCAGCATTAGGGTTTTAAACCCTAAACTGAACTCTTCCCTTTAGTCAGCATTAGGGTTTTAAACCCTAAACTAAACTTTTTCCATTTAGTCAGCATTAGGGTTTTAAACCCTAAACTGAACTTTTCCCTTTAATCAGGATTAGGGTTTTAAACGCTAAACTGAACTCTTCCCTTTAGTCAGCATTAGGGTTTTAAACCCTAAACTGAACTTTTCCCTTTAATCAGGATTAGGGTTTTAAACCCTAAACTGAACTTTTCCCTTTAGTCAGCATTAGGGTTTTAAACCCTAAACTGAACTTTTCCCTTTAGTCAGCATTAGGTTTTTCAACCCTAAACTGAACTCTTTCCTTTAGTCAGTATTAGGGTTTTAAACCTTGAACTTAACTTTTTCCTTTAGTCAGTATTAGGGTTTTAAACCTTAAACTGAACTCTTCCCTTTAGTCAGCATTAGGGTTTTAAACCCTAAACTGAACTTTTCCCTTTAGTCAGCATTAGGGTTTTAAACCCTAAACTGAACTTTTCCCTTTAGTCAGCATTAGGGTTTTAAACCCTAAACTGAACTCTTTCCTTTAGTCAGCATTAGGGTTTTAAACCCTAAACTGAACTCTTTCCTTTAGTCAGCATTAGGGTTTTAAACCTTAAACTCAACTCTTCCCTTTAGTCAACATTAGGGTTTTAAACCCTAAATTGAACTTTTCCCTTTAATCAGGATTAGGGTTTTAAACCATAAACTGAACTCTTCCCTTTAGTCAGCATTAGTGTTTTAAACCCTAAACTGAACTTTTCCCTTTAGTCAGCATTAGGGTTTTAAACCCTAAACTGAACTTTTCCTTTTAGTCAGGATTAGGGTTTTAAACCCTAAACTGAACTTTTTCCATTTAGTCAGGATTAGGGTTTTAAACCCTAAACTGAACTTTTCCCTTTAATCAGCATTAGGGTTTTAAACCCTAAACTGAATTTTCCCTTTAGTCAGCATTAGGGTTTTAAACCCTAAACTGAACTTTTCCCTTTAGTCAGCATTAGGGTTTTAAACCCTAAACTGAACTTTTCCCTTTAGTCAGCATTAGGGTTTTAAACCCTAAACTGAACTTTTCCCTTTAGTCAGCATTAGGGTTTTAAACCCTAAACTGAACTTTTCCCTTTAGTCAGCATTAGGGTTTTAAACCCTAAACTGAACTTTTCCCTTTAATCAGGATTAGGGTTTTAAACCCTAAACTGAACTTTTCCCTTTAGTCAGCATTAGGGTTTTAAACCCTAAACTGAACTTTTCCCTTTAGTCAGCATTAGGGTTTTAAACCCTAAACTGAACTTTTCCCTTTAGTCAGCATTAGCGTTTTAAACCCTAAACTGAACTCTTTCCTTTAGTCAGCATTAGGGTTTTAAACCTTGAACTGAACTCTTTCCTTTAGTCAGCATTAGGGTTTTAAACCTTGAACTGAACTCTTCCCTTTAGTCAGCATTAGGGTTTTAAACCCTAAACTGAACTTTTCCCTTTAATCAGGATTAGGGTTTTAAACCCTAAACTGAACTTTTCCCTTTGGTCAGCATTAGGGTTTTAAACCCTAAACTGAACTTTTTCCATTTAGTCAGCATTAGGGTTTTAAACCCTAAACTGAACTCTTCCCTTTAGTCATCATTAGGGTTTTAAACCCTAAAATGAACTCTTCCCTTTAGTCAGCATTAGGGTTTCAAACCCTAAACTAAACTTTTTCCATTTAGTCAGCATTAGGGTTTTAAACCCTAAACTGAACTTTTCCCTTTAATCAGGATTAGGGTTTTAAACCCTAAACTGAACTCTTCCCTTTAGTCAGCATTAGGGTTTTAAACCCTAAACTGAACTCTTCCCTTTAATTAGGATTAGGATTTTAAACCCTAAACTGAACTTTTCCCTTTAGTCAGCATTAGGGTTTTAAACCCTAAACTGAACTTTTCCCTTTAGTCAGCATTAGGTTTTTCAACCCTAAACTGAACTCTTTCCTTTAGTCAGTATTAGGGTTTTAAACCTTGAACTTAACTCTTTCCTTTAGTCAGCATTAGGGTTTTAAACCTTAAACTGAACTCTTCCCTTTAGTCAGCATTAGGGTTTTAAACCCTAAACTGAACTTTTCCCTTTAGTCAGCATTAGGGTTTTAAACCCTAAACTGAACTTTTCCCTTTAGTCAGCATTAAGGTTTTATACCTTGAACTGAACTCTTTCCTTTAGTCAGCATTAGGGTTTTAAACCCTAAACTAAACTTTTCCCTATAGTCAGCATTAGGGTTTTAAACCCTAAACTAAACTTTTCCCTTTAGTCAGCATTAGGGTTTTAAACCCTAAACTGAACTCTTTCCTTTAGTCAGCATTAGGGTTTTAAACCCTAAACTGAACTCTTTCCTTTAGTCAGCATTAGGGTTTTAAACCTTAAACTCAACTCTTCCCTTTAGTCAGTATTAGGGATTTAAACCCTAAACTGAACTTTTCCCTTTAATCAGGATTAAGGTTTTAAACCATAAACTGAACTCTTCCCTTTAGTCAGCTTTAGTGTTTAAACCCTAAACTGAACTTTTCCCTTTGGTCAGCATTAGGGTTTTAAACCCTAAACTGAACTTTTCCCTTTAGTCAGCATTAGGGTTTTAAACCCTAAACTGAACTTTTCCCTTTACTCAGGATTAGGGTTTTAAACCCTAAACTGAACTTTTCCCTTTAGTCAGCATTAGGGTTTTAAACCCTAAACTGAACTTTTCCCTTTAGTCAGCATTAGGGTTTTAAACCCTAAACTGAACTCTTTCCTTTAGTCAGCATTAGGGTTTTAAACCTTAAACTGAACTCTTCCCTTTAGTCAGCATTAGGGTTTTAAACCCTAAACTGAACTTTTCCCTTTAGTCAGCATTAGGGTTTTAAACCCTAAACTGAACTTTTCCCTTTAGTCAGCATTAGCGTTTTAAACCCTAAACTGAACTCTTTCCTTTAGTCAGCATTAGGGTTTTAAACCTTGAACTGAACTCTTTCCTTTAGTCAGCATTAGGGTTTTAAACCTTAAACTGAACTCTTCCCTTTAGTCAGCATTAGGGTTTTAAACCCTAAACTGAACTTTTCCCTTTAATCAGGATTAGGGTTTTAAACCCTAAACTGAACTTTTCCCTTTGGTCAGCATTAGGGTTTTAAACCCTAAACTGAACTTTTCCCTTTAGTCAGCATTAGGGTTTTAAACCTTAAACTGAACTTTTTCCATTTAGTCAGCATTAGGGTTTTAAACCCTAAACTGAACTCTTCCCTTTAGTCAGCATTAGGGTTTTAAACCCTAAACTCAACTTTTTCCATTTAATCAGCATTAGGGTTTTAAACCCTAAACTGAACTTTTCCCTTTAATCAGGATTAGGGTTTTAAACCCTAAACTGAACTCTTCCCTTTAGTCAGCATTAGGGTTTTAAACCCTAAACTGAACTTTTCCCTTTAATCAGGATTAGGGTTTTAAACCCTAAACTGAACTTTTCCCTTTAGTCAGCATTAGGGTTTTAAACCCTAAACTGAACCTTTCCCTTTAGTCAGCATTAGGTTTTTCAACCCTAAACTGAACTCTTTCCTTTAGTCAGTATTAGGGTTTTAAACCTTGAACTTAACTCTTTCCTTTAGTCAGCATTAGGGTTTTAAACCTTAAACAGAACTCTTCCCTTTAGTCAGCATTAGGGTTTTAAACCCTAAACTGAACTTTTCCCTTTAGTCAGCATTAGGGTTTTAAACCCTAAACTGAACTTTTCCCTTTAGTCAGCATTAGGGTTTTAAACCCTAAACTGAACTCTTTCCTTTAGTCAGCATTAGGGTTTTAAACCTTAAACTCAACTCTTCCCTTTAGTCAACATTAGGGTTTTAAACCCTAAACTGAACTTTTCCCTTTAATCAGGATTAGGGTTTTAAACCATAAACTGAACTCTTCCCTTTAGTCAGCATTAGGGTTTTAAACCCTAAACTGAACTTTTCCCTTTAGTCAGCATTACGGTTTTAAACCCTAAACTGAACTTTTCCCTTTAGTCAGCATTAGGGTTTTAAACCCTAAACTGAACTTTTTCCATTTAGTCAGCATTAGGGTTTTAAACCCTAAACTGAACTTTTCCCTTTAATCAGGATTAGGGTTTTAAACCCTAAACTGAACTTTTCCCTTTAATCAGGATTAGAGTTTTAAACCCTATACTGAACTTTTCCCTTTAGTCAGCATTAGGGTTTTAAACCCTAAACTGAACTTTTCCCTTTAGTCAGCATTAGGGTTTTAAACCCTAAACTGAACTTTTTCCATTTAGTCAGCATTAGGGTTTTAAACCCTAAACTGAACTTTTCCCTTTAATCAGGATTAGGGTTTTAAACCCTAAACTGAACTTTTCCCTTTAATCAGGATTAGGGTTTTAAACCCTAAACTGAACTTTTCCCTTTAGTCAGCATTAGGGTTTTAAACCCTAAACTGAACTTTTCCCTTTAGTCAGCATTAGGGTTTTAAACCCTAAACTGAACTCTTCCCTTTAGTCAGCATTAGCGTTTTAAACCCTAAACTGAACTCTTTCCTTTAGTCAGCATTAGGGTTTTAAACCTTGAACTGAACTCTTTCCTTTAGTCAGCATTAGGGTTTTAAACCTTGAACTGAACTCTTCCCTTTAGTCAGCATTAGGGTTTTAAACCCTAAACTGAACTTTTCCCTTTAATCAGGATTAGGGTTTTAAACCCTAAACTGAACTTTTCCCTTTGGTCAGCATTAGGGTTTTAAACCCTAAACTGAACTTTTTCCATTTAGTCAGCATTAGGGTTTTAAACCCTAAACTGAACTCTTCCCTTTAGTCATCATTAGGGTTTTAAACCCTAAACTGAACTCTTCCCTTTAGTCAGCATTAGGGTTTCAAACCCTAAACTAAACTTTTTCCATTTAGTCAGCATTAGGGTTTTAAACCCTAAACTGAACTTTTCCCTTTAATCAGGATTAGGGTTTTAAACCCTAAACTGAACTCTTCCCTTTAGTCAGCATTAGGGTTTTAAACCCTAAACTGAACTCTTCCCTTTAATCAGGATTAGGATTTTAAACCCTAAACTGAACTTTTCCCTTTAGTCAGCATTAGGGTTTTAAACCCTAAACTGAACTTTTCCCTTTAGTCAGCATTAGGTTTTTCAACCCTAAACTGAACTCTTTCCTTTAGTCAGTATTAGGGTTTTAAACCTTGAACTTAACTCTTTCCTTTAGTCAGCATTAGGGTTTTAAACCTTAAACTGAACTCTTCCCTTTAGTCAGCATTAGGGTTTTAAACCCTAAACTGAACTTTTCCCTTTAGTCAGCATTAGGGTTTTAAACCCTAAACTGAACTTTTCCCTTTAGTCAACATTAGGGTTTTATACCTTGAACTGAACTTTTCCCTTTAGTCAGCATTAGGGTTTTAAACCCTAAACTGAACTTTTCCCTTTAGTCAGCATTAGGGTTTTAAACCTTAAACTGAACTCTTCCCTTTAGTCAGCATTAGGGTTTTAAACCCTAAACTGAACTTTTCCCTTTAATCAGGATTAGGGTTTTAAACCCTAAACTGAACTTTTCCCTTTAGTCAGCATTAGGGTTTTAAACCCTAAACTGAACTTTTCCCTTTAGTCAGCATTAGGGTTTTAAACCTTAAACTGAACTCTTCCCTTTAGTCAGCATTAGGGTTTTAAACCCTAAACTGAACTCTTTCCTTTAGTCAGCATTAGGGTTTTAAACCTTAAACTCAACTCTTCCCTTTAGTCAGTATTAGGGTTTTAAACCCTAAACTGAACTTTTCCCTTTAATCAGGATTAAGGTTTTAAACCATAAACTGAACTCTTCCCTTTAGTCAGCTTTAGTGTTTTAAACCCTAAACTGAACTTTTCCCTTTGGTCAGCATTAGGGTTTTAAACCCTAAACTGAACTTTTCCCTTTAGTCAGCATTAGGGTTTTAAACCCTAAACTGAACTTTTCCCTTTACTCAGGATTAGGGTTTTAAACCCTAAACTGAACTTTTCCCTTTAGTCAGCATTAGGGTTTTAAACCCTAAACTGAACTTTTCCCTTTAGTCAGCATTAGCGTTTTAAACCCTAAACTGAACTCTTTCCTTTAGTCAGCATTAGGGTTTTAAACCTTGAACTGAACTCTTTCCTTTAGTCAGCATTAGGGTTTTAAACCTTAAACTGAACTCTTCCCTTTAGTCAGCATTAGGGTTTTAAACCCTAAACTGAACTTTTCCCTTTAATCAGGATTAGGGTTTTAAACCCTAAACTGAACTTTTCCCTTTGGTCAGCATTAGGGTTTTAAACCCTAAACTGAACTTTTCCCTTTAGTCAGCATTAGGGTTTTAAACCTTAAACTGAACTTTTTCCATTTAGTCAGCATTAGGGTTTTAAACCCTAAACTGAACTCTTCCCTTTAGTCAGCATTAGGGTTTTAAACCCTAAACTCAAATTTTTCCATTTAGTCAGCATTAGGGTTTTAAACCCTAAACTGAACTTTTCCCTTTAATCAGGATTAGGGTTTTAAACCCTAAACTGAACTCTTCCCTTTAGTCAGCATTAGGGTTTTAAACCCTAAACTGAACTTTTCCCTTTAATCAGGATTAGGGTTTTAAACCCTAAACTGAACTTTTCCTTTTAGTCAGCATTAGGGTTTTAAACCCTAAACTGAACCTTTCCCTTTAGTCAGCATTAGGTTTTTCAACCCTAAACTGAACTCTTTCCTTTAGTCAGTATTAGGGTTTTAAACCTTGAACTTAACTCTTTCCTTTAGTCAGCATTAGGGTTTTAAACCTTAAACAGAACTCTTCCCTTTAGGTCAGCATTAGGGTTTTAAACCCTAAACTGAACTTTTCCCTTTAGTCAGCATTAGGGTTTTAAACCCTAAACTGAACTTTTCCCTTTAGTCAGCATTAGGGTTTTAAACCCTAAACTGAACTTTTTCCTTTAGTCAGCATTAGGGTTTTAAACCCTAAACTGAACTCTTTCCTTTAGTCAGCATTAGGGTTTTAAACCTTAAACTCAACTCTTCCCTTTAGTCAACATTAGGGTTTTAAACCCTAAACTGAACTTTTCCCTTTAATCAGGATTAGGGTTTTAAACCATAAACTGAACTCTTCCCTTTAGTCAGCATTAGGGTTTTAAACCCTAAACTGAACTTTTCCCTTTAGTCAGCATTACGGTTTTAAACCCTAAACTGAACTTTTCCCTTTAGTCAGCATTAGGGTTTTAAACCCTAAACTGAACTTTTTCCATTTAGTCAGCATTAGGGTTTTAAACCCTAAACTGAACTTTTCCCTTTAGTCAGCATTAGGGTTTTAAACCCTAAACTGAACTTTTCCCTTTAGTCAGCATTAGCGTTTTAAACCCTAAACTGAACTCTTTCCTTTAATCAGGATTAGGGTTTTAAACCCTAAACTGAACTTTTCCCTTTGGTCAGCATTAGGGTTTTAAACCCTAAACTGAACTTTTTCCTTTAGTCAGCATTAGGGTTTTAAACCTTAAACTCAACTCTTCCCTTTAGTCAACATTAGGGTTTTAAACCCTAAACTGAACTTTTCCCTTTAATCAGGATTAGGGTTTTAAACCATAAACTGAACTCTTCCCTTTAGTCAGCATTAGGGTTTTAAACCCTAAACTGAACTTTTCCCTTTAGTCAGCATTACGGTTTTAAACCCTAAACTGAACTTTTCCCTTTAATCAGGATTAGAGTTTTAAACCCTATACTGAACTTTTCCCTTTAATTAGCATTAGGGTTTTAAACCCTAAACTGAACTTTTCCCTTTAGTCAGCATTAGGGTTTTAAACCCTAAACTGAACTTTTCCCTTTAGTCAGCATTAGGGTTTTAAACCCTAAACTGAACTCTTTCCTTTAGTCAGCATTAGGGTTTTAAACCTTAAACTGAACTCTTCCCTTTAGTCAGCATTAGGGTTTTAAACCCTAAACTGAACTTTTCCCTTTAGTCAGCATTAGGGTTTTAAACCCTAAACTGAACTTTTCCCTTTAGTCAGCATTAGGGTTTTAAACCTTAAACTGAACTCTTCCCTTTAGTCAGCATTAAAGTTTTAAACCCTAAACTGAACTTTTCCCTTTAGTCAGCATTAGGGTTTTAAACCCTAAACTGAACTTTTCCCTTTAGTCAGCATTAGCGTTTTAAACCCTAAACTGAACTCTTTCCTTTAATCAGGATTAGGGTTTTAAACCCTAAACTGAACTTTTCCCTTTGGTCAGCATTAGGGTTTTAAACCCTAAACTGAACTTTTCCCTTTAGTCAGCATTAGGGTTTTAAACCTTAAACTGAACTTTTTCCATTTAGTCAGCATTAGGGTTTTAAACCCTAAACTGAACTCTTTCCTTTAGTCAGCATTAGGGTTTTAAACCTTGAACTGAACTCTTTCCTTTAGTCAGCATTAGGGTTTTAAACCTTAAACTGAACTCTTCCCTTTAGTCAGCATTAGGGTTTTAAACCCTAAACTGAACTTTTCCCTTTAATCAGGATTAGGGTTTTAAACCCTAAACTGAACTTTCCCCTTTGGTCAGCATTAGGGTTTTAAACCCTAAACTGAACTTTTTCCATTTAGTCAGCATTAGGGTTTTAAACCCTAAACTGAACTCTTCCCTTTAGTCATCATTAGGGTTTTAAACCCTAAACTGAACTCTCCCCTTTGGTCAGCATTAGGGTTTTAAACCCTAAACTGAACTTTTTCCATTTAGTCAGCATTAGGGTTTTAAACCCTAAACTGAACTCTTCCCTTTAGTCATCATTAGGGTTTTAAACCCTAAACTGAACTCTTCCCTTTAGTCAGCATTAGGGTTTTAAACCCTAAACTGAACTTTTTCCATTTAGTCATCATTAGGGTTTTAAACCCTAAACTGAACTCTTCCCTTTAGTCAGCATTAGGGTTTTAAACCCTAAACTGAACTTTTTCCATTTAGTCAGCATTAGGGTTTTAAACCCTAAACTGAACTTTTCCCTTTAATCAGGATTAGGATTTTAAACCCTAAACTGAACTTTTCCCTTTAGTCAGCATTAGGGTTTTAAACCCTAAACTGAACTTTTCCCTTTAGTCAGCATTAGGTTTTTCAACCCTAAACTGAACTCTTTCCTTTAGTCAGCATTAGGGTTTTAAACCTTGAACTTAACTTTTCCCTTTAGTCAGCATTAGGGTTTTAAACCCTAAACTGAACTTTTCCCTTTAGTCAGCATTAGGGTTTTAAACCCTAAACTGAACTTTTCCCTTTAGTCAGCATTAGGGTTTTAAACCCTAAACTGAACTTTTCCCTTTAGTCAGCATTAGGGTTTTAAACCCTAAACTGAACTCTTTCCTTTAGTCAGCATTAGGGTTTTAAACCCTAAACTGAACTCTTTCCTTTAGTCAGCATTAGGGTTTTAAACCTTAAACTCAACTCTTCCCTTTAGTAAACATTAGGGTTTTAAACCCTAAACTGAACTTTTCCCTTTAATCAGGATTAGGGTTTTAAACCATAAACTGAACTCTTCCCTTTAGTCAGCATTAGGGTTTTAAACCCTAAACTGAACTTTTCCCTTTAGTCAGCATTAGGGTTTTAAACCCTAAACTAAACTCTTCCCTTTAGTCAGCATTAGGGTTTTAAAACCTAAACTGAATTTTTCCCTTTAATCAGGATTAGGGTTTTAAACCCTAAACTAAACTTTTCCCTTTAATCAGGATTAGAGTTTTAAACCCTAAACTGAACTTTTCCCTTTAATCAGCATTAGGGTTTTAAACCCTAAACTGAACTTTTTCCTTTAGCCAGCATTAGGGTTTTAAACCCGAAACTAAACTTTTCCCTTTAGTCAACATTAGGGTTTTAAACCCTAAAATGAACTCTTTCCTTTAGTCAGCATTAGGGATTTAAACCTTGAACTGAACTCTTTCCTTTAGTCAGCATTAGGGTTTTAAACCTTAAACTGAACTCTTCCCTTTAGTCAGCATTAGGGTTTTAAACCCTAAACTGAACTCTTCCCTTTAGTCAGCATTAGGGTTTTAAACCCTAAACTGAACTTTTTCCATTTAGTCAGCATTAGGGTTTTAAACCCTAAACTGAACTTTTCCCTTTAATCAGGATTAGGGTTTTAAACTCTAAACTGAACTTTTTCCTTTAGCCAACATTAGGGTTTTAAACCCGAAACTAAACTTTTCCCCTTTAGTCAGCATTAGGGTTTTAAACCCTAAACTGAACTTTTCCCTTTAGTCAGCATTATGGTTTTAAACCCTAAAATGAACTCTTTCCTTTAGTCAGCATTAGGGTTTTAAACCTTGAACTGAACTCTTTCGTTTAGTCAGCATTAGGGTTTTAAACCTTAAACTGAACTCTTCTTTTTAGTCAGCATTGGGGTTTTAAACCCTAAACTGAACTTTTCCCTTTTTGTCAACATTAGGGTTTTAAACCTTAAACTGAACTCTTCCCTTTAGTCAGCATTAGGGTTTTAAACCCTAAACTGAACTTTTCCCTTTTTGTCAACATTAGGGTTTTAAACCTTAAACTAAACTCTTCCCTTTAGTCAGCATTAGGGTTTTAAACCCTAAACTGAACTTTTTCCATTTAGTCAGCATTAGGGTTTTAAACCCTAAACTGAACTCTTCCCTTTAGTCATCATTAGGGTTTTAAACCCTAAACTGAACTTTTCCCTTTAGTCAGCATTAGGGGTTTAAACCCTAAACTGAACTTTTCCCTTTAGTCAGCATTAGGATTTTAACCCTAAACTGAACTTTTCCCTTTCATCAGGATTAGGGTTTTAAACCCTAAACTGAACTTTTTCCTTTAGCCAGCATTAGGGTTTTAAACCCGAATCTAAACTTTTCCCTTTAGTCAACATAGGGTTTTAAACCCTAAATTGAACTCTTTCCTTTAGTCAGCATTAGGGTTTTAAACCTTGAACTGAACTCTTTCCTTTAGTCAGTATTAGGGTTTTAAACCTTAAACTGAACTCTTCCCTTTAGTCAGCATTAGGGTTTTAAACCCTAAACTGAACTTTTTCCATTTAGTCAGCATTAGGGTTTTAAACCCTAAACTGAACTTTTCCCTTTAATCAGGATTAGGGTTTTAAACCCTAAACTGAACTTTTTCCTTTAGCCAGCATTAGGGTTTTAAACCCGAAACTAAACTTTTCCCCTTTAGTCAGCATTAGGGTTTTAAACCCTAAACTGAACTTTTCCCTTTAGTCAGCATTATGGTTTTAAACCCTAAAATGAACTCTTTCCTTTAGTCAGCATTAGGGTTTTAAACCTTGAACTGAAATCATTCCTTTAGTCAGCATTAGGGTTTTAAACCTTAAACTGAACTCTTCTTTTTGGTCAGCATTGGGGTTTTAAACCCTAAACTGAACTTTTTCCTTTTTGTCAACATTAGGGTTTTAAACCTTAAACTGAACTCTTCCCTTTAGTCAGCATTAGGGTTTTAAACCCTAAACTGATCTTTTTCCATTTAGTAGCATTAGGGTTTTAAACTCTAAGCTGAACTCTTCCCTTTAGTCATCATTAGGGTTTTAAACCCTAAACTGAACTTTTCCCTTTAGTCAGCATTAGGGTTTTAAACCCTAAACTGAACTTTTTCCTTTAGTCAGCATTAGGGTTTTAACCCTAAACTGAACATTTCCCTTTAATCAGGATTAGGGTTTTAAACCCTAAATTGAACTTTTCCCTTTAGTCAGCATTAGGGTTTTAAACCCTAAACTGAACTTTTCCCTTTAGTCAACATTAGGGTTTTAAACCCTAAACTGAACTCTTTCCTTTAGTCAGCATTAGGGTTTTAAACCTTGAACTGAACTCTTTCCTTTAGTCAGCATTAGGGTTTTAAACCTTAAACTGAACTCTTCCCTTTAGTCAGCATTAGGGTTTTAAACCCTAAACTGAACTCTTCCCTTTAGTCAGCATTAGGGTTTTAAACCCTAAACTGAACTTTACCCTTTAGTCAGCATTATGGTTTTAAACCCTAAACTGAACTTTTCCCTCTAGTCAGCATTATGGTTTTAAACCCTAAAATGAACTCTTTCCTTTAGTCAGCATTAGGGTTTTAACCCTAAACTGAACTTTTCCCTTTAATCAGGATTAGGGTTTTAAACCCTAAACTGAACTTTTTCCTTTAGCCAGCATTAGGGTTTTAAACCCGAAACTAAACTTTTCCCCTTTAGTCAGCATTAGGGTTTTAAACCCTAAACTGAACTTTTCCCTTTAGTTAGCATTATGGTTTTAAACCCTAAAATGAACTCTTTCCTTTAGTCAGCATTAGGGTTTTAAACCTTGAACTGAACTCTTTCCTTTAGTCAGCATTAGGGTTTTAAACCTTAAACTGAACTCTTCTTTTTAGTCAGCATTGGGGTTTTAAACCCTAAACTGAACTTTTCCCTTTTTGTCAACATTAGGGTTTTAAACCTTAAACTGAACTCTTCCCTTTAGTCAGCATTAGGGTTTTAAACCCTAAACTGATCTTTTTCCATTTAGTCAGCATTAGGGTTTTAAACCCTAAGCTGAACTCTTCCCTTTAGTCATCATTAGGGTTTTAAACCCTAAACTGAACTTTTCCCTTTAGTCAGCATTAGGGTTTAAACCCTAAACTGAACTTTTCCCTTTAGTCAGGATTAGGGTTTTAAACCATAAACTGAACTCTTCCCTTTAGTCAGCATTAGGGTTTTAAACCCTAAACTGAACTTTTCCCTTTAGTCAGCATTAGGGTTTTAAACCCTAAACTGAACTTTTCCCTTTAGTCAGCATTAGGGTTTTAAAACCTAAACTGAATTTTTCCCATTAATCAGGATTAGGGTTTTAAACCCTAAACTGAACTTTTCCCTTTAATCAGGATTAGGGTTTTAAACCCTAAACTGAACTTTTCCCTTTAGTCAGCATTAGGGTTTTAAACCCTAAACTGAACTTTTCCCTTTAGTCAGCATTAGGGTTTTAAACCCTAAACTGAACTTTTCCCTTTAGTCAGCATTAGGGTTTTAAACCCTAAACTGAACTTTTCCCTTTAGTCAGCATTAGGGTTTTAAACCCTAAACTGAACTCTTTCCTTTAGTCAGCATTAGGGTTTTAAACCTTAAACTGAACTCTTCCCTTTAGTCAGCATTAGGGTTTTAAACCCTAAACTGAACTTTTCCCTTTAATCAGGATTAGGGTTTTAAACCCTAAACTGAACTTTTCCCTTTGGTCAGCATTAGGGTTTTAAACCCTAAACTGAACTTTTCCCTTTAGTCAGCATTAGGGTTTTAAACCCTAAACTGAACTTTTTCCATTTAATCAGGATTAGGGTTTTAAACCCTAAACTGAACTTTTCCCTTTAGTCAGCATTAGGGTTTTAAACCCTAAACTGAACTCTTTCCTTTAGTCAGCATTAGGGTTTTAAACCCTAAACTGAACTTTTCCCTTTAGTCAGCATTAGGGTTTTAAACCCTAAACTGAACTTTTCCCTTTAGTCAGCAGTAGGGTTTTAAACCCTAAACTGAACTTTTTCCATTTAGTCAGCATTAGGGTTTTAAACCCTAAACTGAACTTTTCCCTTTAATCAGGATTAGGGTTTTAAACCCTAAACTGAACTTTTTCCTTTAGCCAGCTTTAGGGTTTTAAACCCGAAACTAAACTTTTCCCCTTTAGTCAGTATTAGGGTTCTAAACCCTAAACTGAACTTTTCCCTTTAGTCAGCATTATGGTTTTAAACCCTAAAATGAACTCTTTCCTTTAGTCAGCATTAGGGTTTTAAACCTTGAACTGAACTCTTTCCTTTAGTCAGCATTAGGGTTTTAAACTTTAAACTGAACTCTTCCCTTTAGTCAGCATTAGGGTTTTAAACCCTAAACTGAACTTTTTCCTTTTTGTCAACATTAGGGTTTTAAACCTTAAACTAAACTCTTCCCTTTAGTCAGCATTAGGGTTTTAAACCCTAAACTGAACTTTTCCCTTTAGTCAGCATTAGGATTTTAACCCTAAACTGAACTCTTCCCTTTAGTCATCATTAGGGTTTTAAACCCTAAACTGAACTCTTCCCTTTAGTCAGCATTAGGGGTTTAAACCCTAAACTGAACTTTTCCCTTTAGTCAGCATTAGGATTTTAACCCTAAACTGAACTTTTCGCTTTAATCAGGATTAGGGTTTTAAACCCTAAACTGAACTTTTTCCTTTAGCCAGCATTAGGGTTTTAAACCCGAAACTAAACTTTTCCCTTTAGTCAACATTAGGGTTTTAAACCCTAAAATGAACTCTTTCCTTTAGTCAGCATTAGGGATTTAAACCTTGAACTGAACTCTTTCCTTTAGTCAGCATTAGGGTTTTAAACCTTAAACTGAACTCTTCCCTTTAGTCAGCATTAGGGTTTTAAACCCTAAACTGAACTCTTCCCTTTAGTCAGCATTAGGGTTTTAAACCCTAAACTGAACTTTTTCCATTTAGTCAGCATTAGTGTTTTAAACCCTAAACTGAACTTTTCCCTTTAATCAGGATTAGGGTTTTAAACTCTAAACTGAACTTTTTCCTTTAGCCAACATTAGGGTTTTAAACCCGAAACTAAACTTTTCCCCTTTAGTCAGCATTAGGGTTTTAAACCCTAAACTGAACTTTTCCCTTTAGTCAGCATTATGGTTTTAAACCCTAAAATGAACTCTTTCCTTTAGTCAGCATTAGGGTTTTAAACCTTGAACTGAACTCTTTCGTTTAGTCAGCATTAGGGTTTTAAACCTTAAACTGAACTCTTCTTTTTAGTCAGCATTGGGGTTTTAAACCCTAAACTGAACTTTTCCCTTTTTGTCAACATTAGGGTTTTAAACCTTAAACTGAACTCTTCCCTTTAGTCAGCATTAGGGTTTTAAACCCTAAACTGAACTTTTCCCTTTTTGTCAACATTAGGGTTTTAAACCTTAAACTAAACTCTTCCCTTTAGTCAGCATTAGGGTTTTAAACCCTAAACTGAACTTTTTCCATTTAGTCAGCATTAGGGTTTTAAACCCTAAACTGAACTCTTCCCTTTAGTCATCATTAGGGTTTTAAACCCTAAACTGAACTTTTCCTTTTAGTCAGCATTAGGGGTTTAAACCCTAAACTGAACTTTTCCCTTTAGTCAGCATTAGGATTTTAACCCTAAACTGAACTTTTCCCTTTCATCAGGATTAGGGTTTTAAACCCTAAACTGAACTTTTTCCTTTAGCCAGCATTAGGGTTTTAAACCCGAAACTAAACTTTTCCCTTTAGTCAACATAGGGTTTTAAACCCTAAACTGAACTCTTTCCTTTAGTCAGCATTAGGGTTTTAAACCTTGAACTGAACTCTTTCCTTTAGTCAGTATTAGGGTTTTAAACCTTAAACTGAACTCTTCCCTTTAGTCTGCATTAGGGTTTTAAACCCTAAACTGAACTCTTCCCTTTAGTCAGCATTAGGGTTTTAAACCCTAAACTGAACTTTTTCCATTTAGTCAGCATTAGGGTTTTAAACCCTAAACTGAACTTTTCCCTTTAATCAGGATTAGGGTTTTAAACCCTAAACTGAACTTTTTCCTTTAGCCAGCATTAGGGTTTTAAACCCGAAACTAAACTTTTCCCCTTTAGTCAGCATTAGGGTTTTAAACCCTAAACTGAACTTTTCCCTTTAGTCAGCATTATGGTTTTAAACCCTAAAATGAACTCTTTCCTTTAGTCAGCATTAGGGTTTTAAACCTTGAACTGAAATCATTCCTTTAGTCAGCATTAGGGTTTTAAACCTTAAACTGAACTCTTCTTTTTGGTCAGCATTGGGGTTTTAAACCCTAAACTGAACTTTTTCCTTTTTGTCAACATTAGGGTTTTAAACCTTAAACTGAACTCTTCCCTTTAGTCAGCATTAGGGTTTTAAACCCTAAACTGAACTTTTTCCTTTAGTCAGCATTAGGGTTTTAACCCTAAACTGAACTTTTCCCTTTAATCAGGATTAGGGTTTTAAACCCTAAATTGAACTTTTCCCTTTAGTCAGCATTAGGGTTTTAAACCCTAAACTGAACTTTTCCCTTTAGTCAACATTAGGGTTTTAAACCCTAAACTGAACTCTTTCCTTTAGTCAGCATTAGGGTTTTAAACCTTGAACTGAACTATTTCCTTTAGTCAGCATTAGGGTTTTAAACCTTAAACTGAACTCTTCCCTTTAGTCAGCATTAGGGTTTTAAACCCTAAACTGAACTCTTCCCTATAGTCAGCATTAGGGTTTTAAACCCTAAACTGAACTTTACCCTTTAGTCAGCATTATGGTTTTAAACCCTAAACTGAACTTTTCCCTTTAGTCAGCACTATGGTTTTAAACCCTAAAATGAACTCTTTCCTTTAGTCAGCATTAGGGTTTTAACCCTAAACTGAACTTTTCCCTTTAATCAGGATTAGGGTTTTAAACCCTAAACTGAACTTTTTCCTTTAGCCAGCATTAGGGTTTTAAACCCGAAACTAAACTTTTCCCCTTTAGTCAGCATTAGGGTTTTAAACCCTAAACTGAACTTTTCCCTTTAGTCAGCATTATGGTTTTAAACCCTAAAATGAACTCTTTCCTTTAGTCAGCATTAGGGTTTTAAACTTTGAAATGAACTCTTTCCTTTAGTCAGCATTAGGGTTTTAAACCTTAAACTGAACTCTTCTTTTTAGTCAGCATTGGGGTTTTAAACCCTAAACTGAACTTTTCCCTTTTTGTCAACATTAGGGTTTTAAACCTTAAACTGAACTCTTCCCTTTAGTCAGCATTAGGGTTTTAAACCCTAAACTGAACTTTTTCCATTTAGTCAGCATTAGGGTTTTAAACCCTAAGCTGAACTCTTCCCTTTAGTCATCATTAGGGTTTTAAACCCTAAACTGAACTTTTCCCTTTAGTCAGCATTAGGGTTTAAACCCTAAACTGAACTTTTCCCTTTAGTCAGCATTAGGGTTTTAACCCTAAACTGAACTTTTCCCTTTAGTCAGCATTAGGGTTTTAAACCCTAAACTGAACTTTTCCCTTTAGTCAGCATTAGGGTTTTAAAACCTAAACTGAATTTTTCCCTTTAATCAGGATTAGGGTTTTAAACCCTAAACTGAACTTTTCCCTTTAATCAGGATTAGGGTTTTAAACCCTAAACTGAACTTTTCCCTTTAGTCAGCATTAGGGTTTTAAACCCTAAACTGAACTTTTCCCTTTAGTCAGCATTAGGGTTTTAAACCCTAAACTGAACTTTTCCCTTTAGTCAGCATTAGGGTTTTAAACCCTAAACTGAACTTTTCCCTTTAGTCAGCATTAGGGTTTTAAACCCTAAACTGAACTCTTCCCTTTAGTCAGCATTAGGGTTTTAAACCCTAAACTGAACTTTTCCCTTTAATCAGGATTAGGGTTTTAAACCCTAAACTGAACTTTTCCCTTTGGTCAGCATTAGGGTTTTAAACCCTAAACTGAACTTTTCCCTTTAGTCAGCATTAGGGTTTTAAACCCTAAACTGAACTTTTTCCATTTAATCAGGATTAGGGTTTTAAACCCTAAACTGAACTTTTCCCTTTAGTCAGCATTAGGGTTTTAAACCCTAAACTGAACTCTTTCCTTTAGTCAGCATTAGGGTTTTAAACCCTAAACTGAACTTTTCCCTTTAGTCAGCATTAGGGTTTTAAACCCTAAACTGAACTTTTCCCTTTAGTCAGCAGTAGGGTTTTAAACCCTAAACTGAACTTTTTCCATTTAGTCAGCATTAGGGTTTTAAACCCTAAACTGAACTTTTCCCTTTAATCAGGATTAGGGTTTTAAACCCTAAACTGAACTTTTTCCTTTAGCCAGCTTTAGGGTTTTAAACCCGAAACTAAACTTTTCCCCTTTAGTCAGTATTAGGGTTCTAAACCCTAAACTGAACTTTTCCCTTTAGTCAGCATTATGGTTTTAAACCCTAAAATGAACTCTTTCCTTTAGTCAGCATTAGGGTTTTAAACCTTGAACTGAACTCTTTCCTTTAGTCAGCATTAGGGTTTTAAACTTTAAACTGAACTCTTCCCTTTAGTCAGCATTAGGGTTTTAAACCCTAAACTGAACTTTTTCCTTTTTGTCAACATTAGGGTTTTAAACCTTAAACTAAACTCTTCCCTTTAGTCAGCATTAGGGTTTTAAACCATAAACTGAACTTTTTCCATTTAGTCAGCATTAGGGTTTTAAACCCTAAACTGAACTCTTCCCTTTAGTCATCATTAGGGTTTTAAACCCTAAACTGAACTCTTCCCTTTAGTCAGCATTAGGGGTTTAAACCCTAAACTGAACTTTTCCCTTTAGTCAGCATTAGGATTTTAACCCTAAACTGAACTTTTCGCTTTAATCAGGATTAGGGTTTTAAACCCTAAACTGAACTTTTTCCTTTAGCCAGCATTAGGGTTTTAAACCCGAAACTAAACTTTTCCCTTTAGTCAACATTAGGGTTTTAAACCCTAAAATGAACTCTTTCCTTTAGTCAGCATTAGGGATTTAAACCTTTAACTGAACTCTTTCCTTTAGTCAGCATTAGGGTTTTAAACCCTAAACTGAACTCTTCCCTTTAGTCAGCATTAGGGTTTTAAACCCTAAACTGAACTCTTCCCTTTAGTCAGCATTAGGGTTTTAAACCCTAAACTGAACTTTTTCCATTTAGTCAGCATTAGGGTTTTAAACCCTAAACTGAACTTTTCCCTTTAATCAGGATTAGGGTTTTAAACTCTAAACTGAACTTTTTCCTTTAGCCAACATTAGGGTTTTAAACCCGAAACTAAACTTTTCCCCTTTAGTCAGCATTAGGGTTTTAAACCCTAAACTGAACTTTTCCCTTTAGTCAGCATTATGGTTTTAAACCCTAAAATGAACTCTTTCCTTTAGTCAGCATTAGGGTTTTAAACCTTGAACTGAACTCTTTCGTTTAGTCAGCATTAGGGTTTTAAACCTTAAACTGAACTCTTCTTTTTAGTCAGCATTGGGGTTTTAAACCCTAAACTGAACTTTTCCCTTTTTGTCAACATTAGGGTTTTAAACCTTAAACTGAACTCTTCCCTTTAGTCAGCATTAGGGTTTTAAACCCTAAACTGAAATTTTCCCTTTTTAGTCAGCATTAGGGTTTTAAACCCTAAACTGAACTTTTCCCTTTAATCAGGATTAGGGTTTTAAACCCTAAACTGAACTTTTTCCTTTAGCCAGCATTAGGGTTTTAAACCCGAAACTAAACTTTTCCCCTTTAGTCAGCATTAGGGTTTTAAACCCTAAACTGAACTTTTCCCTTTAGTCAGCATTATGGTTTTAAACCCTAAAATGAACTCTTTCCTTTAGTCAGCATTAGGGTTTTAAACCTTGAACTGAACTCTTTCGTTTAGTCAGCATTAGGGTTTTAAACCTTAAACTGAACTCTTCTTTTTAGTCAGCATTGGGGTTTTAAACCCTAAACTGAACTTTTCCCTTTTTGTCAACATTAGGGTTTTAAACCTTAAACTGAACTCTTCCCTTTAGTCAGCATTAGGGTTTTAAACCCTAAACTGAACTTTTCCCTTTTTGTCAACATTAGGGTTTTAAACCTTAAACTAAACTCTTCCCTTTAGTCAGCATTAGGGTTTTAAACCCTAAACTGAACTTTTTCCATTTAGTCAGCATTAGGGTTTTAAACCCTAAACTGAACTCTTCCCTTTAGTCATCATTAGGTTTTAAACCCTAAACTGAACTTTTCCCTTTAGTCAGCATTAGGGGTTTAAACCCTAAACTGAACTTTTCCCTTTAGTCAGCATTAGAATTTTAACCCTAAACTGAACTTTTCCCTTTAATCAGGATTAGGGTTTTAAACCCTAAACTAAACTTTTTCCTTTAGCCAGCATTAGGGTTTTAAACCCGAAACTAAACTTTTCCCTTTAGTCAACATAGGGTTTTAAACCCTAAACTGAACTCTTTCCTTTAGTCAGTATTAGGGTTTTAAACCTTGAACTGAACTCTTTCCTTTAGTCAGTATTAGGGTTTTAAACCTTGAACTGAACTCTTTCCTTTAGTCAGCATTAGGGTTTTAAACCTTAAACTGAACTCTTCTTTTTAGTCAGCATTGGGGTTTTAAACCCTAAACTGAACTTTTCCCTTTTTGTCAATATTAGGGTTTTAAACCTTAAACTGAACTCTTCCCTTTAGTCAGCATTAGGGTTTTAAACCCTAAACTGAACTTTTTCCATTTAGTCAGCATTAGGGTTTTAAACCCTAAGCTGAACTCTTCCCTTTAGTCATCATTAGGGTTTTAAACCATAAACTGAACTTTTCCCTTTAGTCAGCATTAGGGTTTAAACCCTAAACTGAACTTTTCCCTTTAGTCAGCATTAGGGTTTTAACCCTAAACTGAACTTTTCCCTTTAATCAGGATTAGGGTTTTAAACCCTAAACTGAACTTTTCTCTTTAGTCAGCATTAGGGTTTTAAACCCTAAACTGAACTTTTCCCTTTAGTCAACATTAGGGTTTTAAACCCTAAACTGAACTCTTTCCTTTAGTCAGCATTAGGGTTTTAAACCTTGAACTGAACTCTTTCCTTTAGTCAGCATTAGGGTTTTAAACCTTAAACTGAACTCTTCCCTTTAGTCAGCATTAGGGTTTTAAACCCTAAACTGAACTCTTCCCTTTAGTCAGCATTAGGGTTTTAAACCCTAAACTGAACTTTACCCTTTAGTCAGCATTATGGTTTTAAACCCTAAACTGAACTTTTCCCTTTAGTCAGCATTATGGTTTTAAACCCTAAAATGAACTCTTTCCTTTAGTCAGCATTAGGGTTTTAAACCTTGAACTGAAGGTTCAAGGTGAGCGGCCATGGTGAGCGGTTAAGGTTCGAGACAGTTGAAGGAACTGGAGAAAGGTCTCTCCAACTAGGACAGTGGTTTCTTACTGGTCACTTGCAGATAAAATATGCTACGAACATGTATTTGTACGAAAATTTCAACATCATGCAGGTTCCCTTTGGATCATGAATGTTGTCTTTGGACGATTAAATATGACGTCCTCAGACAATGATGTCTAGGGCCGTGAACTATTTAGTGAGGGATTCGCAGGCCATGAAATAGTGTCCTTGGGCCATGAAGATAGTGCCTCCGAACCATGACGCCTTTGAATAATGATATGCAAATTTGAGGAATCCTCAAGTCATGGCATGGTGTCTTCCGGCTATGAGGATGATGGCTTTTAGACTATGACGCATTTGGATAGATTGGTGATATTTTAGCTCATGACATGTAGTAATATGTTGTTAACAAGACAAGGCTTAGCCTTGCAAAATGAAGGGCATAGCTTAGCCCTATTGGAAAGCAAATAGATAGTACTAGAAATAGCGTAATATTTTTGCAGAGAGGAATAGTGCTTAGTCCCATGCAGATGGGGAGGCAAGGATTAGCCTCATACATATGGGGAGGCCAAGATTAGCCTTATGCAAATAGGGAGGCAAGTATTAGCCTCATCCAGGTATGAAGGCAGGGATTAGCCTCATGCAAGTACGGAGGCAGGGATTAGCCTCATGCAAATATGGAGTCAAGGATTAGCCTCATGCAAGTATAGAGGCAAAGATTAGCCTCATGCAAGTATGAAGGCAAGGATATGGAGGCAGGGATTAGCCTCACGCAAGTACGAAGGCAGGGATTAGCCTCATGCAAATATGGAGGCAAGGATTAGCCTCATGAAAGTATGGAAATATGGAGGTAGGGATTAGCCTCATGCAAATATGGAGGCAAGGATTAGCCTCATGCAAGTATGGAGGTA